>NW_010266474.1:0-3820 GCF_000690775.1 Eurypyga helias
GCTCTCTATCCACTCTCCACCCACTTCACCTGCCTTGCACTGGGTGTGAGATACCATCCACGATGCTTCCAAGCCAGGGATAGACCAGGTGTCCTTCCCAGCAACCTACCCCCGACAGTACTTTGGGTGAAATTCCCCTGTGTCAGCGCAGAGCAGCCCTTGGCTCTGGGAAATCCCACAGAAAGCAAAAGGCTCATCTCTGGGCTCCTCCCTCTGCACTGACACCAGCTTTGGGGCAATAAACGGTGAGAAACTGCCACTGGACTGAGGGCCAAGGTAACGTACGGCCATCCGCCTCACCCCGTGTCCCCCTGCTCCCTCCCACCCAGTGCTGAGGACTAAAGCACCCCGTGAGGAAGCCGAAGGAGCAGTTTGGGGCTGGCAGGAGCCAGCGAGGGTGCTGGGGTCCAAACAAGCGGTGGAGGCAGCGGGAAGGCGTGAGGCAGCAGACACCACGTGAGGAGACAGCTGTACCTGTTAGGGCTGTAGCGGGAGTAACTGGGGCTCCGACGAGGCCTTGAGCTCCTGCTCCCAGGACTTTTTTTGCAAGATTTGGAGGAGTAGCTGGGGGAACGTGAAGAAGACCTGGGGATAGGCAAGAACCATGAAAGAGTTAGAGAGTTAGACACTGGAGGGGTGAGGCTGTACCAGACTCCTCCAAATCTGGGCTCACAGTGGGGGGTGGGGAAGAGTTTCCCCCTATTTCAGGGTCTCGGCTGAGCCCTGTGTGGTCAGTTCACCCCAAGCCATGTGGATCCCTTGGCACCCCCCAAACTCTTACACGTCCCTCTGCAAGGAGCCTGCCAGCCTGCAAGAGCCGAACGTTGCTCAGGGTCACAGAGACAGCCACTTGAGCTGGCCTTACCTCTTCCCTGAAGAGCAGGACCTGCTTCGGGAGTACCTGGGAGAGGCCCTGTGGTGCGAGGAGCGGGAGTGGCTGGAGCACGGTGCTGGTGTAGGACTCGCTGCGGGAGCACAGCCTCGGCGGGGAGCTGCGGGCTGGGGATGGGAGGAAGCTTTGCTTCTCCTCCTCCGAACAGCCGAGGCACAAGGACAGGCACCCCCTGTGAACATACGTTTGGGCAGTCATTGAAGCTGTGGCTGAACTGGGACGGGTGCCCAGCTCAGGGGAGCACCATGCTCCAGCCAACGCATACTCCCACCCTCCCATTCCCCAAGTGAGGATATAAAAGACCTCCCGGCTCCCCAGGCTGCCGTCCCCACGTGTGTGGGTCAAAGCCCCAGAGCTCACCCCCCGGCTGTGCCAGGGAAGGGCTGTGGAAGAGGTCTTGGGCGGCATGAGGGGCCCATGCCCAGCACACCAGAGGTGCCTGGGCGGCAGGGCCTGGCTCAGGCCATGAGCAGCGCGGGAGCTGGGGAGGGAGCGCCGTGGGAAGTGCTGGAGCAAGGCAGAACCAGAGCGTGGCAGGGACGGGGCCTGTGCTGCAGCCTGGCTGCGGGGCAGCATGAGCGGGCACTGAGCGGGCATGTTCTGTCACCTGTGGGCAGGGCTACGTGGTGAATGCCTCCGCTCCCAGAAGTGCCTGGGGTACCAACTGGGGTTACAGGGCGGCAGCCGCCCAACAGCCAGGGCCAGCTGCAATCCCAGCTCCACCCAGAGTCATCCCGCTGGAGTCACAATGTGAAAGGGTATGCACAGCCCTAAAATTTTACCCTCTGACTGAAAATCGAGGGCTTGTTCATCCTAGTATCAGTTCCTCTGGCTCTCTCTCCTCTCTCACTCAGTGCTCCCAGCCCCAGACCACTTCCCAGCTCTAGCTTCCAGCCTTTAGCACCCGAGGGCCTGAGCTGGAAGAGCTCCTTAACACCACCAGCAGAACCTGGGGTACCACCCACCACGTTTCAGTGCCTTCATCCCCAACACCACCTGGCAAACCCCAGGAACAGGAGGCGGCGACAGAGGCTGTCATCTACTCCCCTCTCCTGCTGATGACCTGGGGTTCCAGATGGTGGTTTGACTCCTGCCCCTGGGCCTGATGCCCCGTGGTCCCAGCGCACAGAGCTGCTGCTGTGTTACCCTGCAGCCGGCGAGGGACTTGCCCCTCCCTGTGCTCCCCACCTGTGGGAGATGCTATCTTGTCACCCAGGACCAGTCCCACGTGAGCTGGGAAGGGGCAGGCTGGATGTGGCTCATTGGACAGGTGAAAGAACAGCCCGTAATGGATTTAGTGAAAATGAATCCCGTTTCCCTTCCCCAAAGTAAGCAGAGGGGGAGAATTAGCATGGCAACCCCCCGCTGCACCTCTGAGATGTTGCCCAGAAGGGCCAGCGGCTTTTTCCTTTGGCACAGCTGTGTCCAGCTGAGCAGCGATGTGCTCGGGACACAGCTCGACCCAGGGCTCAACCCTGCGTTAGCCGCATCAGTGCCAGCACAGCAGGCACAGGCAATGCCCAGGGCGTGACGGCTGGGCTTTCATCTTCCTCCTCAGGCTACAGAATGGGTCATCGCTGGCTTCTAGCCTCCAGACTGCCAAGACCGCGGGTCTGATTTGTATCTGACTGCCTCCAGACCACAGAAACCCCCTGCCAGCTCAGCACGGCAGCTGGCGAGCGGGCAGGAGATACAGAGCAACACCGTTCCAGGTATTTGGCTGCCAGCAGCAGCTACTGGTAATCACTGACCTTCGGTCTTGTCCCTGGGCATCTGGAGACAGATTTTCCAAAGCTGTTCCCTTGGTCTGGGAAAAGCAACTGGTGAAGGAATTTCCTGAATCAGAGCTGTTATCGCTGTTGGCCAGTTTGGGCTTCCCGGACGAGAAGGCATGGCCAAAGCCATCATGGACTAGACTTCTTTTCTCCTGGCTGTCCTTTGACCTGGATGAGCTCGTTTGAGCGGAGGGAGGGGAGGAAGTATCGTTTCCTGAGTCATATTCATGATACTCTCCATTCTGGCTGGCTAGGTTGCCAGGCGGGCTGTCTGTTTTGGTAAAGAGGTCAGCAGAAGACCCTGACTGAGAGATCTGAAAGCAAAAAAGCCATTTGGCATTGTTTGAACGTTTTTTGAGGGGTTGGTTTTGGGTTTTCTTTGCTTTTTTTTTTTTTTAATAAACCCAGAAATTTTACCATCATGATGCACTGAAACAAAAGGAAAGGAAAGGAAAGAAACAAAGAAAGAAAGAAAAAGGAAGAAAGAGAAGAAAAAACCAAAAGCACATATCCCTGAAAGTAATCCACAGTAAGAAGAAACTTTTTTTGCCCCTGCTATGATAACAGGAAGATTTAGAGATCATGCAAAGACTATCAGCATGCGATTCATGTTAAACGAAAGAGTTCAACAAAGTAAACGGGCAACCAAAGAATCAAAATAACTAAAAAAAAAAGGTATAACAGAGGACAAAGCCCTTATTTGACCTTAAAGAGGGGGAGACTTTAAAAAAAAAAAAAGGTAATTACATATTAAAAAAATACATAATCCTTGCCAAGAAAACAAAATCTTAAATGAGTGAATTTTTTAAGCTTCCTTAATAAAGAGACTGAAGGAATGTCACTAAAATAAGCAAAGAAAAATCAAATCAATCAAATTAAGGGCTTCTGTACAAAGTAAAAACTGGCAAATGAACAAGCTTATCACTTTGAAATTAAAAAAAGAAAAAAGAAAAAGGAAGGGGGAGGGGAAAAAAGAAAAATCCCTCTGGAAATAAAGTTTTACAGATACTTCTTTGTGTGCTTTTTTCCCCCTGAAGAAGATATAGCTAATGCGCTCGAGTGACCTCTAATAAATTCCCTGGTGTCTTGCGGATAGCATCCACTTACCCATCAAGAACTCCTCCTTTAGTAGGTAAGGTGTAAGAAAAAAGGA
>NW_010266474.1:3845-14540 GCF_000690775.1 Eurypyga helias
AGAGTCTCAAATTACATGAAAAAAAAACACAAACCCTCTCTTCAATGCACACTGCCAACTGCTCGCTGCCTTTCACGTGTCACGACCGCTCTGTCTGCTGGTGTGTCCCGCTTACTACTCGGTTTTGTTTCCTCCTGCTCTACATGAGGCCGGCCAGCCCCTGCCTGGGGGGGCAAATCACACCTTGCGCTACAGCCCCTTGGGAGTGACGAAGGGAACTCGAGGGAGGGAAGATGTAAAAAAATAAAGTAGAGGAGGATAAATATCCCCCCGCCCCGTGCTGCACTGAGACCTGTGGGGATGGGGATGACAGCCCTGCTCCTGCCAGCCCCTGCGTGGGGGTTCGGGGGGGGTTGCTGGACCCGATGGGGTCAGCAAGGACCCCAAACCCACATAGGTTGCCCCAGGCAGGGCTGTTGCCTGGGAACCTGAGCACCACCGAGGGAATTTACATCATTTGAGTATGTTATAGTTCAGTTTGTCTCCACTGGCGTTTGCCTGGGGGGGTCCAGGGGTGTACCAGCACTGGGAGCGAGGCTGTGCTAGTCCTAAGGCCATTCCCAGCGAGCTGCGCTCCCTCAAACGCCTGCACACCCCCTCACACCATGCGCCGGGGCACACAGTGCCCTCCCTTGGGGTCACGCTCCACGCTGGGGACCTGTGCCATGCCCTCATGAATCTGGGGGGTTCCGAGCAGAGAAAACTGCAGCGCAGGGTCGGTTGCAACAGGGAGCAGAGGAGACCTGGATCAGTTGTCCGGCAGGGACAGGGACACTCCCTTGGGAGAGCTGACCCCTGGAGGGCTGTCAGGGGAGAGGGCTCCCTCACCCATGGAGGGGCTGCACACCCAGCCTGTGCCACTGACCACGTGGAGCAGCTTCATCCTGTCCGATGGTACCTTCACATCCACCCTCCTGCCAGGGCCATCTGAGCCGTGTCCCTAGGGAGGGCGTGTTGCTCTCCCTCGTTCCAGGGGTGCAAACTGGGACAGGGACAACCGGCTCAGAGGCATGTGCTCAACCAGCAGCGACAGAAACCGGGATGGAACAGGCCAACGCGCAGAGCGGCGCTCAGCACGCAGCCTGCGGAATGATGGCTGTCCACATCCTCGTGGCCTGACAACACTCGGAGCTGGAGGATCTCCAGGTACTTCCGATGTTACCAGAGAGAGGCGTTACTGCTTCTGGGATAAGGGACAGAGCGACAGGAATTAGTTTATCCCAGCAAATCCATGCTGGAGCATGGAACAGGCCAACGCGCAGAGCGGCGCTCAGCACGCAGCCTGCGGAATGATGGCTGTCCACATCCTCGTGCTCTGACAACACTCGGAGCTGGAGGATCTCCAGGTACTTCCGATGTTACCAGAGAGAGGCGTTACTGCTTCTGGGATAAGGGACAGAGCGACAGGAATTAGTTTATCCCAGCAAATCCATGCTGGAGCTGGGGACTCCCCCATCCCCACCCCATACTAACTTCTAAGCCACGCTCATTCCTAGCGCAGATGCATCGGGAGCCCCAGCAGCAGACATGGGAAATGATCCTTTTCCATTATCCAATTTGCACCTTCAACACATGGGCCCTGGACAAAGCAGAAATATCTTCCAGATGTCCCCAACTGGGGATGAGTGGAGACGCACATTGCAAATCCTCATTTTGGCATCTGGTACTGCTCCTTGCTCCTTCTCAGCTCTAGCACTTCTCTACCCGTCCTCGTATACTCCACTAGAAACTGGGATGTCAAAGGAGCATGAGAGGCAGGTGTCTGGCTCTGGTTTTCACCAATTCTTTCTGAAACGCTGGTGACACATCTAGAGCTCTGAGACCTGGCGCCCTTCCTATGAACCACTGTGTTCTCCCCAGCCGCAGCCCAGAAAATACGGGGTTGCGCTTTCAGATACGGCCCCAGGTAATGTTTCAAAAGAAGGGTTGAGGTTTGCATTCGATCTGACCCCTAACCAAGAGCCAACCAGCAAAATGCATGCACCAACATCTTGCTCCTGTTTCCTCCCAGTCTAACCCAAAAGGCCTTTATCTCTGCCAAGAAATACTACAGTTTCTTGGCATTTCTAGAGCAGCTTTTCAGCGGGGAGCCCTGATGCATGCTTCTGCTTTGCTTTCGCTGCAGTCTACCTCCAAAGTAGCCACTGCGGTCAGCACATCACAAAATCTGTCAGGTGACCAGGGGATCAACAAGCTCCTCTCTAGCTCAACATCTGTGGGAGCAGCAGTCTGGGAAGAGGCAACATGTGGGTATCAGTGAAATATGGATCCCACCGTCCCAGTGAGGGCCGGAGGGTCTGGCTGGGACAAGGCAGGTGCTGGGGGAGCACAGCACCTTCTCACCTGTGAGTGCCGGGGGAAATTTCTGTCCCGTGGCAAGAGCCAGGACAAGTCTCGAGGTGCTCAGCTTGCCTGTCTGCTCACACAAGTTCTCCATCTGCCGACCCCAGCTTCGCTTCTGGTCCCATTTTACTGCTTCTGAAAAGCAGGGCAGCCACCCGAGATGGGAGCGGAGCACCACATCTGAAAACACTGTGCGGAGCTCAATTAAATTCTAATGGCTTTTTATTTTTCCAGGGTGTCTTAAAAAGAGGCTGCTCTTTCATGAATCTCATTTTCTCTATGTGAACATTTGGATTTTTTGCCCCCTCTCTAGTAAGTAATTAAATAATCTCAGTGAACTTTGCTTCCTCCAGCTGTCAGCGGGGGACCTACTGCTGCCCTCAAGGGGACCCAAGATACATGTTTATCGGATTTTTTTGTTTCAAATCATTGTTTAATCAGGATGAAGGGGGAGTAGAAATGAGGCCCTCACTCATACTCCAGACTGTAATTTTGAGTGCCATCCTAGACCAAGAGGCAGTGCGGTCTAATAGGTTACAAAAATACAATCACGACTCGTCTTCCAATTAAGCTGAACAAGCCCATTTGCGGGGCTGCAAACAGCCCGGAGGCGAGAGACAACTGTACGTTTTCTCAGCCATAAGGGGACTGAGAACATCGAGAGCAGCGTGACACAGCCTCACTTCTAGCTGGAGGATTTCTTTCTTGGCTCTTTTTTTTTCTTGTTTTGCAACCCACTTCAAAGTGGAGTTAATTTCTTTTGCAGAGGTGCATAATGTCTCCCTTTCTCTCTTTTTTCTGTGCATTGTAATAATGAAAGGATTAAAAACCTTCCATCAATGACCCCGCGAGCCTTGCTCCGGGCCAGGGCCACGCAGACATCTGCTGAGGAGCTGCTGGCATGGGGAGCAGCACCTGCTGAGAGGGGCTGCTTGAGGGAAGGAGGCGTTTTGCCTGGCCGGGGGTACCTCCATCTTCCAGAGCCGGGGGGAGGCCATGGGCTCACCTCGGCTGATGATTTGCCCAAGTTGAAAAGCCAACCTCTTCTTAAAGGAGTACAAAAAATAGCAGTGCTGTGGGAGTACAATATAACCCCTTTTTGCACAATTATGAAGCCTTGACTCAAGGAATATTGAGTGGAAAATAGCCATTTTTTGCTAGATGGAGAGCTCAGGGTAGGGCTTTCCCGGGAGGCCATGGGCTCACCTCGGCTGATGATTTGCCCAAGTTGAAAAGCCAACCTCTTCTTAAAGGAGTACAAAAAATAGCAGTGCTGTGGGAGTACAATATAACCCCTTTTTGCACAATTATGAAGCCTTGACTCAAGGAATATTGAGTGGAAAATAGCCATTTTTTGCTAGATGGAGAGCTCAGGGTAGGGCTTTCCCTAACCAGGGACACAGTGGGAGTGACACAACTGTCTGGGCAAGGTCAGAGCCTGGGTTATTTGCAGCTGAACAACAACACTGCTGAGCAGCCTGGCTCACAGATCCATTTGCTGGGAGTAAATTCCCAAGATCTTTTCAGCCAGCTGGGGGGTAGCCAGTGTTGTGTGACACTGAGGTGTGTCCTCACCTTGGCTCTGCAAGGCTGGCACTACTCTGGAGCAAGGGTTTGCCTTCCACCTCCTCCTCTGGTACCTGGTGTACAGCATAGCCCTTCAACAGCTGCAGGCATCCATCCCTCCTTCACCCCACACTGCCAGCCTCCCTGCGGTCCCAGCACAGAGCTGCGAATTTCCCAGACAACAACTGGGATAAACTCAGTCCCTTGGCTAGGAGAGGAGAAAAAAGAAAGGCAAAAAGAGGACAACTTCCATATTTATGGAAGGCTTTGCCTTTCTGCTCTTCAAGAGCCCTGTTTGTTGTCAGAAACATGCTGCCTAACAGCTAAAAGAACACCTATTCCTAGGTAAACCAAAACCCAGCCTAGAAAACAGGGAGCAACAGCAAGGCAGTATGCACGTCTGCTCTTAAGTCTCCTGAGCCCTCCTGCACACACTGTCCCAGCCCCTGTGCAGTATTTCCCCACTTCCACGTTTCTGCAGACACGTGAGCACAAATAGCATCATTTGGAACAAACGTACCCCCACGGAGCCTCAGTGAAAATCTGGCTCAAGCCAGTGTTAATTTGTGACATGGTAAATGAGTTTCAGTGGAAGGAAAGGAGCTGGCGAGGGAAGCGTATGCAGCGTGCAGTTATCTTCATCAGGTACAACAGAGGCAATTAGACTCCTACCCTGCAGGTATTTATATTGCATTGCTCAGCTGAAAGCACAGTGGCATGTCATACATCTGTGTCGGTGTGGAATCAAGTGTCTGCAGCAGGTTAGGGGCGTTCTGTTCAAAAATAGGTGCTGCGTGTTCCCACGGTTTCTCTGCATGCTGAGGCACAGACCCGCGATCCCGTTCTCAGTAGGTGGCTATTGCAGTTGCCTGGGATTAAAGGGAGAATGAGAGGGAGAAGCTTGGAAAATAACTGCCAAAAAACAGAAGTGGCAGGGAAATTGGGGGTGTTTCTGCATGTGTGCATGCGTGTGCTTCAGCTTACGCATAAAGGCAAGAGGGAAAGAAGCAGCAAGGTTGATGCAAGGGCAGGGCGTTATTTTGTATGCTTTATCACTCATAAGTTCCAGGTAGACCTAGTCAGAAATTGTGGCTGTTCCCGTAGAAAGAAAGGAAAAAAAAAACCCTGAGGGTGGTGGTGGAATGGCAGAATTCACCACAAAATGCTTCAAACTTGCAGAAGAGAAGGAATATAGAATAAAAAATGGCTTAAGAGGTAAAACCTTTGATTTGGGAGTGCTGTAGCATTACCTCATGGGAGTTTGTATTTTGTTGCTCTGGGTCCCTCTGCACATGAGGATCCTCTCTGGACAATCCCTTCGCTTTGGAGATCTGACAGTGCACCTCCCCAGGTAAGGATGGTTTGGCTTGGAAACCCATGCCAAAGGGAAGGGGAGGGAGTGTGACACACCAACCCCTGCAGCAGGCTGAAACATGGCAGTTCTGAATCCCAATTCCGGATTTTTCCACAAAAATCTTTTCCAGTAATTTATTTTTGATATGTGATCAACATTTTCTGCAAGAGCACACGTTCATTTCATAACACATCCAGGCTGCTCTCAAAGTAAAGCCTGACAGAACTAAGCTTATTTATAGAGCAACTATTTAACTCTCAAAAAGGAGAGGCATCAAAGAGTTGCGGATAGTCATTAATAAATGAGACTAAAAGTTCCCATTCCATTTTTCCTGTGCCAGTTTTGAATACATGATATCTGATGACCTTATTCAGAAAAAATCCAGGGGCAGTACTTAAGGAGGGGCTTCCATTTTAAAAAATGCTTAAATGTGCTCTTGAATGGTGTCCCAAGAGATGTACTTCTTTTGGGGAATAAAAGGACGCTAGTGGGTTGCATAATAAAGGTACTGATGCCTTTTAGGCAGTGAACTATTTGCCTGTGTTATTAACCCTTACTAGAACGAATGCAGCAGAGGCCTGATGGCTTTTACTTTGCATCTGTCCCCTGCATCTGTAACTACAAGGCTCCGAATTTCCCTGCCCTGCAGCTTGTGTGCTCATTTACTCCGAGCAAAGCAAGTGGGAAGGGGAGTGCAGCATGCTTGACTTTAGCTCATTTTAAAGCTTTTACAATTTTAAATTAGAGTTTACTCTTGCTCAGGGAACAGAACAGCTGGCAGTCGGCCTCACAGGACTCAGGGAGCCTGGCGTCAGAGAGAGGAAACCTAGTACCAATTAAAAACCAGGCTTAGACTTGAAAACATTTATGTAAAATATGCAGCTTGAACGAAAAAAGAACACCCTGGTGACATGACGCAGTCTTTGGCTGGTTGTTTTTTGGGAGGAGCTCTTAACTCAGTCCTACCTTCCCAGCTTGACAGAGGGCAACACCCCAGGCCCGTGGCAATAAAAGCTTTGTACCTTGTTATCCTTCCTTTGCCTGCGTGTGCACACACACATCTAAGTGTGGCGTGAAGGTTCTGCTGTTCGCTCTCCCCATATGGTTTTATAAGGAGTGACTCACATGCGCACCACGCACTCAGCAGATGTATATAACGAGAGCAAAACCGCATATCTATAACGTGGAGAGACAGCTTGTGCCTGTCTGTTCCCACGTATAATCTCTGTATTTTGGTCGGAATGCTGTCTGTGAGGGTGAGCAGATAAAGACTCTCCTTTTGCTGGCACTCTCCCTCATATCTGATGTAGCTACTGCATATGGCTGAGCTATTTCCAGTTGAGAAACTGGGCCTAAAGGAGAAAATCTGTTCCCCATTATATACCACTTTGGGGCTCGGAGGATTCTCTACTCAAGACACCTCTAAGATGACACATCCACACTCGTGAGTACCAGATTCTGCGCTGCCCTGAGTCCTGTGTAGCAGTTTATCCCTCCAGAGTCCCTATCAGATGCTAACACCACCACCAAAGAGCATCACATCTCTGCTTTGCAGCTACTGGGGACAAAGGGGAAACGTGCCATGGAAAAGGAAGACTTCCTATCAATCTGTGTCTAATATTTCCTTCCATCTCCCTCAGTTCTAAGGCATGTGTTATATCATCTCTTTCCATGTATATGGAAAAACATTCCAGGGCACTGAGTCTGATTTTACCCTCGGCTGCACATACAGTTCCCATTAGCATCAATGAGAGCTGCTTCTAAGTTCCGAATTTGGCCCCTGGGCTTGTCAGTCCAGAGCAACAGTGATCCTAGGAGGATCCTGATAGTCGGAAAACATCCCCCGCCAATAATCACCAACTCATTAAATGTAAATGTTTCTTTTATATATGTTTGATTCCCTTTCTTCCCCTGAAAGACTAAACTTTTGGACACGAAGACCAGTGAATTAAGTTCACATCCAGCTGAGCAAAGACTGCATAATAAACACTTCCCTGTAGAATATCATTGCTGGAGGCCACTTTTTTTTTTCTTGTTAAATGTCCTCAATTCATTATTCATAGGCCAGAACCTTTGCAAATTTTTCCCCTCTCCAGCCCCACCCTTGGTGTGAAAGTGCCGAAGGAAGGAATGACTTCAAATACATTGGAGAACAGCACCATTAATAAATGATACAGTTTTAACCAACTTTGTCTAACATCACTATAATTGAGTTATAAAAATTTTATATCTGCTTTCTTGCCCAGATTCCTGTGGCTAGTTCAAGCACAGAAGCACCGTGTGTAATACTTACTACTTCCTTAGGAGACAGGAAGCTGTAGAGTGGGAGGGTTTGGCTGGCTTTTTGGCTGGCCTGAATCTCTGCAGAGGAGCTGCGCTTTGCTGTGGTCTTTGAACGGTGCCGGGAGTGTCTCCGCCGTGTTTTGCGCCCTTCCTCCCGAGACCTGACCCTGTGTCTCCAGAAGACATGAACAGCCAAACCGTTATTCCTCGGTATTGCAGTAGTACCCATCATCAGCACCACACAAACCCTTGGCAGCTCTATGCTTGGCCGCTGCGCGGGGGAGAAGGTCTTCCACATGACTGCTCTGCGGAGTCATGGTGGAGACAAAAGGGGTGTTTTGCTTTTCCACAACTTATTTTGCATCCAGGCTTTCTTAAGCTGAAATTTCAGCTCCAATTCATGATTTCATAGTGGCTCAAGGCACACAGCCTTGAACATTCCCATGGTATTACACCTCCAAGAGGAGACACTCTGCTCTTGCATGAACACTCCTCCAACTACTGACTGCATTCCTCACGCTGATCACCAGCTTTTCACGACAAAACGACCAGTAGTTAGGAGGGCTGAAGTGGGAGAGTGGGGGTGGTTTGTTCAAGTGCTTTCAGAAAACGTGAAACATGAGCTCATGATGTGTATAAACTGCGCGACTTGCCGCCGCAGCGATGCCAGGTCTAGCACCAGCATCCACTTAGCTGGCCCCAGGATGCCGCTGTCATCCACAGGACGGAGATTTTTAATCAGGTCAAAGACAGTGGGTACAGATTGCCATGGGCACATATATTTCCACTGCTAAGACTGTGTTTAAGGGCTTCCTGGGATATCAGCAGTACAGAGCCCTTGGGCTGGGGAAGAGGGACGAGGCTGGAATCAGCTGTCATGGGCTGATCATCAGCCATGGGGATTAGAAGCGACTGCTGGACTGAAAACTGCAGCCACTGCTCCTGGAGGCAAAACCCTTCTACGGACGAGAAGCTCAAGCCCCAGAATGTGACACTGCTGCTGCCAGAACGGGATGTGGCTCTGCACAGAGTTTGGGGGTCACACAGGCTATTGCAATCACGTCCTTGAGCCCACCCAGAAGCGTCACAGGACACTCAGCTCAGAGAGCGGTGACGTTACCTGCTTCTGCAGCTGGGGGAGTGGGAGTCGGAGCTCTCCGAGCGAGAGTGGCAGTGCCGGTGGCGATGAGATTTCCGTGTGCGCCCACGAGAGCTTTAAGAAGCAGAGAGGAAAACCACCGTTAGGCTAGCAGGCTGGGGGGTGCAGGAGCCAGCAGCTGGAGGCTGAAGTCACTAACATTCAAATCAGAAAGGAGATCTGCATTTTGAACTGGAGATCGCTGTATGAAACATTGAGCGGGACACCTAGGCATGGAAAATCCTCCATCCCTTCAAAGCAACACTGACGTTAGGCAACACTGACATTAGGCAAACCATCTTATTGAGATCTAGGCTAGCATTTTAACTGCAATGTACCAGCTTGGCTCTGTAGCCTGCTGGGGGAAGATCTATGCACTGGCATGCAGGAGTGCAGCACACAGCACCAACGCTTCCTGCTTTCATCACTTTAAAGTGCTATGTGCTTGCCCGCTCATCTGCTTGCCCTTTGTCCTGCAGCCTACCCTAAGGCAGCCAGGAAACAGCCCCGGAACTTCCCATTGCTGAACCTCGTTGGGGGAGCACCGTCCTCATTGTGATGCTCCAGCCCTTGCGTTTCTTGCTCCGACCCTCACTGTAGTGCAGGCTGCTGGTTACAGAGCAGAGGCAGAAGGACAGGCTCCAAATAACACAGTACTTGGGAGCAGGCAGCCTTCCCCATGCTCTCTGGGTGAGGGTGTAGCCAGTCCCGTGGGCAGCTCCTAGAGCTGCTATATAAACATGCAGCACAGCATCCCTACCTGCAGCCTGCCCTCTGCACGGATTCTGCTTGAGGGGCAGGACCATTTTACCTGCCCTCTGCACGGATCCTGCTTGGGGGCAGGACCATTTTACCTGGCTCCTTACAGGTGTCCAGTCACTGCTGCCCCCTTTTCTGACAGGGCCACAGGCCAGTTACCAGCAAAGCGTGCGCAGGGCCCAGGTTCAGTGCCCTGCCACGCTTCCCTTCGCCCCGTCCAGGCTGTTACTGCTGGGTTACCTGGCCCTGCTACCGAAGGGCTGCTGTTGCCCTTGTCCCGCCTGCGGAGAGCAGGGTGGTGCAGGTGGCAGGATACCTGTCACCCTCCGTGCCCATTCCCTCTCATCGCTGCCCACTGCAGCAGTTATTTTGGAGCTGGTAGCGCGACCGTCTGCTCAGGCTGGCATCGCTGTGCCAGCAGGCAAAGCTCACCGTGGGTCAGCTGGTGGGAACAGTCTGGTTTCGTGGCCACACTCTGCTAGTCACTGACAGCACTAATCGACCTGCTTGGGCAGCATTTAGCAATTCGCTGCTATAAAAACTCCGTAAACCAATTGCTTGAGAACAGCACCTCCTTTAAGACAAAAGTGCAACCTCCAGGGCAATTGTTTAAACTCCACCTGGCTGTTTTCTCTGATGCTTTTCACACCCTATGATTATATATTTTAAAACATCACATTTTGGGATCCTCCTTCCTTATTTCCATACAGCTGAAATCAGCAACGCTGAACATCTGTCCCTCACACGGTGGATTAGTGTGAAAATCCACGTGTTTGTTCTTCACCCTCTGCATCAGTCCCTCCAGTTTAAGAGCTTTCCCTTTCTGCAGGAGGAAAAACCGGTCCTGTGTGATTTAGATAACCAGTTGCTCGACACAAAGATAAGCCAAAGCGGCACGATTATACAAAAATCCTGATCCGAGATGGCTCGTGGGATCTATCTGATCCACGCCCAGGAGCAATAAGGAGGTTTGCAGAAACAAGGAGTGTCTCGGCTCTGATGTGTGAGCTGAAAGATGAGGGCTGAAACGCTTCGGCTGGTTTATCCCCAAAGAGCGATTCTAGCAGCTCTCGTTCCCCTGGGTCAGGGCATGCCAGCCAGGCACCTGACCTTCGTTTTAACCACACCGTCAGGCTGCTGCACGCTGGCCAGTGGTGTGCTGGGGAGATGCCTGCTTTTACTGATAACCTAGGAAGCCCTGTGCTTACCCCTGAGATTTCTGGGTGCATAGCAGCCCAGTTTGAGGGGGGGG
>NW_010266475.1:0-29963 GCF_000690775.1 Eurypyga helias
GCTCCCCGCCCCGTGCCGCGAACTGCGGGCGGGATCCCTGCGGGGGGTGCGGAGCAGCCCTGCCCGGGCATCTCTGGGCAGACACCCTCGCAGGACCCCGCTCGCTGTCCGAAAGGGCTCGGGGGGGTTTATTCCTTCTGCAAGTTGCTTTTCGAACCTCTTCCTCGCCTCAGCGCTGTCCTACCCGCTTCACAGTCCAAGTTCGTGATGTTTTCCTTATTTCGGTGCACATCCTCCACGTTCAGAGGGCCTTTTAAGCTGCTGCTGAGTGGAAGGAAGCAGAGGCTAACCACAGCAACTGTGTTGTTTTTCTTCCTGGGTTTGCTGTTTTTAAATCTCTTGTGAAAAGCGGTGTGGAGGGTGCTGCCTTCAGACGGCGTCCGCAGCCCCACACGCGGACTCTTACCCGTTTCACTCGCTGAGTCTCTCCGGAGCCGGCTGCCTCCTGTTAGTGCGGCTCTGCGTTTCGAGTTAGGGGGCCGTTGGGAAGGAGGGAGGTTGTGCTGGTTGCCCGTTCTTGTTTATATCTTGTTTCTGCAGAAACACAAGGTAAGCGCAGCATAAGGTGGCACGTTAAAACGGGGCCCAACCAAATCCACGGCCCAGAGACTTGAGGCCCGATGGAGGGAGCTACTCTGGGTTCTAAACTTCATCGCGTTACCAGTGGTGAAAATCACTGATATTTGGATATGCTTATGGGTAACGTTAGTGTAAGTTAGAAAAAGTAAAATAAATCCTATGCAAAACACACAAGACATTCAAAACACCTCGAAACCTCTATTGATGAATAAATATTCTTGAAGGGTTTCTTCATGAAAGTCTTTAACGTGCCTGCGTGTTCTAGTTTCCCTCATGGTGAGGTTAAGGTTTCAGTTGCTGCAATGGAGAGAACTAACGGAGACTTTAAAAATACAATCTTACCTTCCTTTTTTTTCTTTTTGACTTGTCACTACATGTATTCTTTTACTAAATAGATTTTTTTTTTTTTAAATAATAATAATCTTCCTCTAAGGGTTACATCTCGGTTGTGAAACTGTGATGACGTTCTTAATGCCTTCCTTTCCTGTGCTGGCTGCAAATCAGCAACGAGCTGAACAGCTTTGCAACGGGAAGGTGGGTGGTTGGGTGAAGCTTTCGGTGCAAGTGCGCCAGTATCTCTGGAGTGGGACCCACTGCTCCTAACTGCCTTGATGATCACGTCTGGGGATTTAAACACAGTAGACTGATTGCATGTTGTGATGCTGGGTAAAGGGAAATGGTTAATCCCTTTTTTTAAGGAAAAGCGTATGGTATTCGGTTAGGTCTCATGGGGATTGTTTAGGGTAAATAATTGTCTCTTATTTTAAGGTTTACGTGGCTTGTCAGTCGATGCTTATTGTGCTTGTGGGAGCGGTGCCCGAGTATCACACAGACCAAGAAGGAATTCCAGCGAGCAGAGCTGAGCTTGCCAAGCATATCCGTTTTGCAGACAACTTCACATCTATAGTCACCGAGGCAAGTACTTCCGTCGCACCGAACCGTTTCTTCCCGTCTCGGGGTTTATGCCGCGACTGCAGGACGTGGCACTTGTAAAAGCTGAGCAGGGCTTAGTGTAGTGTTTAGTGCTGTTGAAACTATTGGAACCCACCCATCTAGCTTTTTATTATTAAATCTGAAAGTATATGATTAAATTATTAGTTTAGCTTTCCTAGTGTAAATCTAATATTTATTAGTTTAGGTTCAGCTTGATTTTGCTTTCAGTTTTCTGTTCCTTCAGCTGATTTAGAAAGTCATTACTAATGAAGAACGATCCCTCGACTACAGTGTATAATTCTGGAATTGGGGTTGGACTCCTGAAGTCTGTTTTCTCTCAAGAAAAGCTTCAATTTGTCATGTCTGCACAATATGCTGTGCACGTAACCTTTACCACGAGGTGCGTTGCTTTCTCACAGAAGATACGTCTTCACGATTAAAACTGGTGTGAAAATGGAAGTCATGCAGCACGTGCCTGGGTATTTTAATATGTGGTGAGAGTGGGGGATGGAACAGATCGAAGTTTGCGGAGTGGGACAGAAGCTTGACCCTTCAGCCTCGCGAGTTCCGTCAAGAGGCAGGTTTGCATTTTGCTAGTCCCTGGGCTGTGATCGCACAGGCAAGCGCGAGTGCCCGAAGCAGCACTGCCAGCGCCAGAGAAAAGACTGTGTGGGTGACTTGGCTTGAGGCGTGAACTGCCGGAGTTCTGCAGATGGAATTCTTGGAGCGAGTGCCAGTAAACTCGCATTACACAGGTTAGGACTTGGTGTAGCTGCTGCCAGGTTTTTGCTTCCTTCCCATTGTCCCAAATGTGACTGTGTAATGTTTCTTTTGGAAAAATGTAGTGAGTAGACATTAAGAAGGAATGATGCAATATTGGATCATATCCTCTGTCAGATTTTTTTGATTAGCCTGTTTTCCATGGTCGTCCTTCAGTCTCAGGCTCTCAGCAGGATGCGTGACACGGGGTAGCACTTAATTTTTAATCAGAAATCAGCAAATTTTAACTAATACTGGATTGATAAATGTAGACGTCGGTGTCCCTGTTTCCCAAATATGTAGTAATTCTCAAGACTGATCAAAACAAATTTATGCTCCCGTTCATTTCAGTAACTTTATTGTAAGATTATTTTTTTTAATCATAATGTTAATAGTCTCTTGATGGAAACTGTAGATGCTGGCCAACATTTCGCTGTATGCTAGCGGTCCAATAACTAAATCAAACTGCCACGTGGATTTAAAGAGCAGAGAGGATGTCTGTTTTGGTGATAACTAACTTGGCAACGTTTTTGTTGGCAAGCTACGGTTAATTCTGACAAATATTTAACAAGTTCCTTTTGTGCAAATCAAGTAGACAGACACATTCTTTTAAAAGTTACATTCAGCACAGATTGTTATAGCAGACTTATTAAAATAGGAGCATCTTCCAGTGACACACTAAGCAGCACAAGTAAGAGTTTACAAAAGCAGGCTTTTCTCTTCTTCTGTCCTGAGGGAGGAAGCTGCTTTTGTAAAGTTGATTTCCTTGATTTTGGTGATGGAGCTAAACTGTAAATATTTTCAGTTCTGTTCTGGTTTGTCTGGGGCACTGTTCTGCTCAGGAGCTCAGCAAAACTTCAGAGCAGCTCTTCAGTTCTGCTGTAAGAACTCATCGCTGTAATTAACACTGGCATAACTAAGACTTTGTAAATAATAGCTCAGGCTTGGTTCGTGGAAAACACAGTTGTTAAAATTGCTCCTTGGGCGAGCACCAACTCAGTCTCCTGCTGTACGTAACAAGTGATGGTGCTTACGAAGGACGAGTTCAGGAGTGTCTTACGTTTGGTGTGGAGATGGTCCTTCACCTTTGAGAAGCTGATCTTTACATCTGTTTCCCAGAGCATAAAAGTTGTTGGGTCTCTTGTATCAGCCTGAAACCCTCCACAGATGAGAACTGGGAGGTTGAGATTTGTATGCTGTGGATTGCTAGCACAGAGAAGGAGGACTTAGGCCAGCAGTGCTCTGTGCCTTGGAGAGCACATGCTGTGGTATTTTTGTACTTGAAGTTTCCTGGGGATTGGGACCCTGGAATATTTCACTGTTGAAGTCTCCTCAGAGAGTTAAGAGATGATAAGTTCCGGGGATACATTCCTGTGTGATCTACTGTAGGTGATCCTGCTCCGGCAGGGGGTTGGACTAGATCCCTAGAGGTCCCTTCCAACCCCTACCACTCCGAGAATCTTTATCCAGTGTAATAGGGTAGTGTTGGCTACCCAGTGGGTTATGGTAGAAACCAGCTGCAAATGCTGCTGCACAGGAGTTTTACCTTCCCAGCGAATCCAGAAGTCCCCCCAAACTGAAGCGCTGAGCACTGGGTGCGTTGGAGTGAAGAAGGTGCCTTGTGAACCTGTTAAATCTTGCCCTGCTCCTGCGGGCTGCTGGGTGGGCAGAGCACAGGTAACCAGTGGGTTACTGGGTGGATGGAGCCTCTGTACTTGCCGCTGTGTGAGTTCAGATGTAGTAAATGCATATGTTGCTTGAGATTGCTTGCTATAATTGAAAGTTTCAGTAAGTTCCTAATATTCTTTGGAGATCTGTATTAATTCAAGGCAGACACTTCAGGGTTGAGGTCTAGTATGCTGTGTTGGGTTTTGGTCATGGGTCTCTTCCCATAGGTACTTTTTTTTTTTTTTTTAAACCTTCTACTTCAGAGAAGTCGATGGGATTAGGATCTTCCTTCCTTTCCCCAAAGGACATACTGCACATGTCATTTTAAAAGGCAGCATGACACTTTATCCACTTTTTTGAAAGCAAATTTTCCAGTAAATATACAGGGAATTATTTGAAATACTCAAATAATAATTAGACATACCTTTGGCTAAAGCTTTTCATTGAATTAGTTAAATTCTTTTCCTGTAAAATCACCTCGGATTTTCTGATTGCCATTCGTTCGCAAGATGTCAGCGATACTTGTTATCTCAACGGCGCGTTTTCTACGAGCGTTGATTCACCTTGTTTGTAGTGGGGACCTGCACGAGCTGGCCGTGTGCCTTCTCCCATCAGGAAATAGTATAAACTTCGTTCCAATTTAAACCCTCTGTCAGTTTGTTTTCTTCTCTTCTGACAGTTTTTGATTACTCTGCCTCAGTTTAACTTTTGGATGAGGTAGGAAGTACATTTTATGATTACCCATCATTTAGTTCTAACTTCTGTTTGGTTATAAATGCCCGGGTGCAATAAGGTACTGACTGTCAATGAGTAGTCAATAAGTAGGTCTTTAGAGGTTTTAAAAAACAAGGAAATCCTTCCATAATCCCTTCCTGCTTCTCTTCAGCAATTCAGCGTGTTGTCCTTGGCTTCCTAGCAGCCACGGTAAAGAGAGTTAACTCTTTCCTGACTGAACCCAGCACTCACGTATGTAAGGAGGAAGGGCACCAGGGGTTACTTAGGGTTCAGGAAGCGTAGCTGCACAGTGGAACTGGTTACTGCAGTAGCAAATATGCTTTATTCTTGCTAATAGTAATTTTTATCACCTGTTCATTGAAATGGTTAAGTTTGAGTGTTGAAATGGCTAAGCTGTTAAGAATTCCGATTTTCCTTGTTTTAATAATTTAAGAGAAGTTGCCTTGTCAAAGCTCGGGAATTGGAGTGCAGCTAACTATCGAGTCGAAAGCTTATAATATATTATAATGACATTTCTTGGGGGAGAAATGTGAGAGGTGTGAGAGTCTGCTAGGAAAAAAGTACGACTACCGTTGGCTTACCTATCAAACTTGGAACAAAACTTCAGTTGGGTATAGAGCAAGAAGTGCAAAATGGCAAGAATATGGATGGATTTATAATATTTTGGAGGAATCTAGCAACTAGGTGTGAAAAGCATTAACGATAAGGAGATTCTTTTTTTGACAGTGGTACCTAATCGAACAAGAAGCCTACAAAGTGAGCCTTGCATCGTCCCTGTTTTTTGCTGGATTGCTTATTGGAAATATCACATTTGGCCCTTTGTCTGATAAACTGGGCAGGAAACCAGTGTTTATCTCAGGTAAGATTGTTAAAAGGTTTTTAAGGATTCTGCATGGGTAACAACATCTCCTTTCTTTCTGCCTGTGGGCCACGCTGCTGCGGCAGTGGTGTGGAGTCTGTCGGTCCAAGTGTTTCACTTGGAGTAGAGCAGCACTAGAATTTGTTGGTATGAGTGTGCTGGGCAGCGTAGTGGTCACTGGAACCACTGTGAAGAACAACCTGGTTTTGCTGTGACTGTCCCTGTTTGAGCAGAGGGTTCTGCACATTGCCTGACCATATTGCCTTCAGTAAAAATAATTTGCTTTTTGGGGAGGGAGAGAGTGGGTAGGGAGTATGATTTACCTAAACATCTTTAGTGGGAGTAACTCATGTCCTGGTGTTTCGTTTTCCAGCTGTGTTTGCAGCCAAAGGGTCTCTTTGTTTAATGTTAGCGTTGTCTCACGAAAACATCATCTTTGCCATTGCAGACCTCAAGTGTGTGTGACTTGATGATTGTAGTTTTCACATGGTGTCGCTTCAGAAAGCCAAATACGAGAGATTAGAGGCAAGAGTACTATAGACTCCTCGTTACAGTCAGTAACTAACTGTGCTCCCTGCCTTTCTTCTGAGGTCAAGCTGCACAGCATGAGTACTAATTACATTTTATTCTCTCTCTCTACAGGTCTGTTTTTTGATGTCGTTTTGGGGTATGTCACAGCATTAGCTCCAAATTATGACATATTTGCAGTTTCACGTTTTTTTGTTGGAATTGTGAATGGTGGAATGGCTCTTGTGGCTTTTGTCCTAACCCAAGAATATGTAGGAAAATCATTTTGGTCATTTACAGGTGGGATTTGGGAATATTTAATCATTATTTCTGTGCCACGTGTTGTTCTGACTATCAATACCTTGCATCTTAAACTCTTAGTTTGTACCAAGTAAAGTCGGATTGTAGCGTAAGTCAGATGTGTGTGAGGTGATTCATCCAAGTTCTAATTTCTGTGGGGAAAGGTGCCTGAATAAGGAAGACGGGATTGAGTCTGATAAACAGCAAAATGGGTAGGTTATTTCCTAAAATTTCCCAATTTGTACACTGCATTATATTAAAAAAAAACGCTAAAAGTTTTGGCAGATCCTGCCAACTTCTGCCCAATACTGTATGGGATCCTGGGAAGGTATTCTTGAAAACGTTCCTTCAAGTTTCCCTGCACCACAAAATGGCTTTGTGCCTTTATAGTGGTGTTTGCACTGCTGAATGCGCTGACCATCCAGTGTTTTTAAGCGTCCTTTTTCGCATGTCACTGTGGAGACTTAAATGTAACGCTGCAGGCCAGTCTGCTGTAAAGCTGGAGTAGCTCAGGCTGTAACGGCTCTTTGGCCAGAGCCGCATGGGGAGAGTCTTGGTCCAGGTGCTGACTTGATGTGGCTGTGAGCGTATTTCTTTCATTTCTTCAGTTACCTCATTCTACTGTTGTTCTCATTTCTTCTCTTTATGGGACAATTGTGGTTTAGTTACTGCTTTCCACTTACTGTTCTTTTTTAAAAATACCGAGTTTTCTTCTTCTCCCAGGTTCACTTTATTGACTCATGAGCTCTCTCTCCCACCTCCTCCTTCCCTCTTGCCTTCTTGTCTATCTCTGCTCTTCCCAGCCCTTCTCCCTGCAGGGCCAGTCTCCTGACAGACTGAAGAGACAGTCGTTCCCTGCCATTCTAGCTCTGCTCAGCCCCTGTGAAGGCAGCGCTGAGCAGCTGATGAGGGGCTGGAGGAGAGGGAGAAGCTCTCCTGGGTGTTGGCTGTCAGCTAGGCTTTGTGGGTGATAGCTGCGAGTTTCTGGGTCCGTACAAGATCTCGTGTTTTAGTCTGTAGAGGGTTTGTCGTCAGGATTTTGGAGTTCAAGTTGAGCCCATGTTTTTTATTTATACAGAAGTTTGCTGTGACATACCTCTGGCTTTATACTCAGCTGGTGGCTGGTTTTATACTCAACTCCATCCTTGTATTGTGATACTTTCCTTCCAGTGTCTGGTCCAGCCTGCCATAGCTATTCAAGGTTCCCTTAACAGACCTAAATAAACCACTCTGAACACTTAGAATCACAGAATGGTTTGGGTTGGAAGGGACCTTAAAGATCATCTAGTTCCAACCCCCCTGCCATGGGCAGGGACACCTTCCACTAGACCAGGTTGCTCAAAGCCACATCCAGCCTGGCCTTGAAGCCATCCAGGGATGGGGCATCCATAGCTTCTCTGGGCAACCTGTCCCAGTGCCTCCCCACCCTCTCTGTGAAGAATTTCTTCCTGATATCTAATCTAAACCTTCTTCTTCCTGTCCTCAGGTCTTCTCTTTAGTCTCCAAGTTCCTGTTCGCTTCTTGTTCTTTCCTATGTGCTATCCTTTATTTTTCCAAGGAGACCCTCCCCTGTGTGACACCAAGTTATTTTTCACTGGACTTGTGTAATATACTTCAGCCAGCTGGTTCATCAGTGCTGCCACAAAAGATTTTATTGCTGTTCTGTTTAGGTATATGACAGACAAGACATTTCAGGCTTCTGCTTAATAACTTTTTTCTTTTGCCACTGGTTTCTGTATTCACCTTTTTGGTCTTGTATTTTCAGGTTCGTTAACTAACTTGACATTTGCAGTTGGCATCGCTGCTTACGCCTTGCTGGGTTACTGTGTGCGAGAGTGGCGCTACCTTGCCTTGGTGTCGAATACGCCGGGAGTCGTCTTCCTCCTTCTGTCTTTGTAAGTGGTTCACGTGTGTGACAATGATAAGAAAGAATATACAGCGAAGTAGCAGTTAGTTTTTCTTGTCGTCATTCGAGAGAGAGGTATGAACAAGGATGAGATTTGTCTGTATGGTTTTGTGAGCCGAGCAAGAGAGAAATCGCATTGTGAAGGAGGAAGCGGTTTTAAATGAAGTGGAAGGTCAGGGTTACCCAGAAGACAAGCCTGTGTTTCTGCGTGCTGTTCCAGTTGTGATGGCCAGCGTTGCGAAGAGCTGCTGTGTGCCAGCTGTCCAGTAATACTTGATTAAAAATCTGCTTGGGGAAGGGAAGGGAAGGCCTGCCAGAGGCTGCGAGTGGGAGCATCAGCCAGGAACGCTGCCTTCTGCTGAGGCAGGGCTTCAGCGCTTGAGAAGCTTTGGAAGTGATCCTAGAGGGATTTTAGAGTTTCTCTTCATGAGACACGTGCATGCAAAGGGAAATAAGGGAGGGCAGTTGGAATCACCTTTTTAGCATGATATGCTCTGTATCTGCTTGCTTTTGAGGTCCCTCGTGTGTGTTCCTAGCACTATTGTACTTGGGTACTACTATTTAGAATTCCTACATGGACGTTATTGTGAAAATGAGTGAAATGCATGAGTTGCGAAGGATTTGAAAGTGCTAGCTTTGTCTAGCCTGTGGTGTTAAACCCTGTATACTTCTGATCACTAGTTAAAGCTGTAGAAGAAATAGCAGAACTAGTGTAGTTGGTTGTCTGAAGAGTAAGACAGGGAATGTCTGGCATACAGCATAGAAAAAAATCCTCTCCTGTTTGTGTCAATTTTTTTTTTATTTCAAACATTTTAGGTAGGTCAGCTTTTGAAATAAGTTCTGTTAAACGAAAACACAAAAAACGCCAACCCCTCTTCTTGTAGTCAAGGAAAACAAAGTCTCTGGGCTGAGGAAAGAGGTTCCCCATGATACATTTTCCTCTCTGGTGTTCTGTTTCTGATGGAAATAGGGTTGCTTTCCCCAAATACTAAAAATACTGTGACCCTCTGAGGTAATGAAAGGCTGTAGGACTTAAACCTCTTTGAAGAGTACCAGAGTAAATAAATATTCAGTTAAAAATATTCCACTCCTTATTTTATGTCTTGTATAAAAGCAGCAGACTCAGCCTGAAAAAAACAGGAATCATGAACTGTAGTTGTGGTAAACCAGGATATTCTGATTATACTTGAGAATAAGAGATTTAAAACTTCTGTGAGTAGTGATGAGCTGGTACTGGAGCCTGACAAGTAATTCCCGAGTAGGTTTCTTCCCTTTTCTTTCCACTCCAGTTCTGAGCCTTTCCTGTAATGGTAAATGGTAATGGCTTGAGGTAAACTTTGTGAAAACAAAGTTTTGTCTGGGCTGTTTGGATAATTGGGATTTGAGATGCTTCCTGGGTAGTGCTAGTGGAGTGTTTCCTGAGAAGTCAGTTCAGCAGAAGTCAAGGTTTAGATTTAAACTCCTCTCACGTGACTGAGTGCTTTGTCAAGCATCTCCCAAGGTCCTTCCGTAAGGTTAACGCTATTATTTATCAGAGTGCGTGGAATTTAATATGCAGAACAGTGAAATAGAATGGTTTTTTTCTGAATTTTGTGTTGGTACCTTTTTTAAGCGCTTTTGTGTTTTTTAAAGTTTGCAAAATGCAAAGGTTGACTTTAGTGCTTTGTTCGTAGGAATGAACTTGTCACGGCTGATTTTTCTGTTCTTTCCTGTTAGTATGCTCCCGGAATCACCACGGTGGCTGTATTCCCAAGGGAAGATGGCAGAAGCCGAAGATGTGTTGCAATATATTGCCCTTGGTAATGGAAAAGAGAGGTTAAATCTAAAACTAAAACCAAGCGCAGGAACTTTGAGGAAGGCCGATTCGGCACCTGGTATCCTCAACTTAGTAAAACACCCGGTCCTTCGGTGGCGAACCGTCGTGCTGATGTACATCTGGTATGTAATAACACGCTGCTGTGAATGAGTCAGACGGGAGGAAACAGTCAGGATTTTCATCCTTTTAACTAAATCCTAAATTTGTCGGTTAATGATGGCAGACAATAGTAATTTAAAATGATGTGTTGTAACGGTGATGTTTCATTCTTCTTGCTCTTGCATTTTATTTTCAGTGTGTTTCTTAGAAACTGCTTCAAAACCTACTAAGAAATAATGTGGTGAGAACATAATATTTACACAGAGTGAAATGAGAAGCTGAAGCAGAAGTTACTGAGGGGACGTGTGTTTGAGCCAGTCTTAGGGAGAAAGGGCTGCCTGAATTAGACAACAGTAGAAATCTGGAGTACGAGTAAGCGTAAGAGCCCCACGGCAGGTTCAGTGAAGAAAACTGTGGGCAAGATTAGGGTTACATTAGGTGCTGTCTTGAAAATTGATACAGCTTGTTAGAAAAAAAAAAAATCACCCTGAAGCGCTGGAGGATGTAATGTAATGTATTAGCAATAGATGGCAGTGCAGAGGGAACCCCTGGGGTGAGAGCCTGTTGGGTTGGTCATCAAGGCAGCGGCTGTTGCAGATTGGCTTGAGCTAAAATCTCTTGGAGGAACAGCTCTTTTCCAAAATGCCAAGAACAAGATTTCCCTTTTAAAGTTCAGCATCATTTGAGATGATGGTCAGGATGTAGATGGGAAAAAACCAGTAGTTTGATGTGTGGGATAAACAGAGATGTGCAGTACCTGGGCGCAGAGGCGCAAACATCTCCGCTAAGTAGGACCTTTCCAGAAGCATCTGGGGTTGCTGGTAGGTAAATGTAAGTAATCATGGCGATGAGAAATTACACAAAGGCGTTCTTACCTTCTGGAAGAAGCGGTGGCATCACTGTGTTTCTGTTTTGAACGCTGCAAAGATCATAGAATAGAATCATAGAATGGTTAGAGTTGGAAGGGACCTTATAGATCATCTAGTTCCAACCCCCCTGCCATGGGCAGGGACACCTTCCACTAGACCAGGTTGCTCAAAGCCACATCCAGCCTGGCCTTGAAGACATCCAGGGATGGGGCATCCACAGCTTCTCTGGGCAACCTGTTCCAGTGCCTCCCCACCCTCTCTGTGAAGAAGAAGATGCAGTGCGCAGAGCCGTTGGGAGTGGTGTCGCAGCAGATGTCACCCGGCTCCTTGCGCTGTTGCCGAGGAGCCTTTGGGCACCACCCTCAGCTGTAACGGGCTGAGGATGTACTTCTCCCTGTACCCAGCAAAACTTCCCCTTTTTAGTTCCCTTGGACAAGACTCTGCTTGGACAGCAAGGGAGCAGCGAGGGAATAGGCAAAATGTCTGTGATAACCGTGGTGTTTTGTGGGGTGGGAATGTGGGGGTTTAGTGTTTTCCAAGGAAAGTGATAATAGGTTTGTTTGGGGAAGCCTTCCCTAGGTTTGGGGAAAACACTTGGGTGTTGAGCGGTGGATCTGTGTACTGATTTCTCTCACAGGATTGCTTTGCAACCGTTAAGTATCATCTGCTTACAGTTGTTTGTTAAATTTGCTAAATAATGTAGGAAAAACCCCAAGGTAATAGAAAATTCTGAAAGTTACGCTCTGCATAGATAGGAACGCTTGTTTTCTTTCCTGAAGTTATTTTTAAATTAAACAGGAACTGTTCTCTTTGCCTTGTTTGCCTCTGGGGGGGAATAAAAGTTCTCTTTGTAGCATGTAACTCAATACAGCTAATCCATAACTCATAATTTACCTTTCAAATACTTTCTTAGCCCTAAAGTTACATTAGTAATTAGT
The DNA here is from genome assembly GCF_000690775.1 of Eurypyga helias. NCBI lineage: Eukaryota > Metazoa > Chordata > Aves > Eurypygiformes > Eurypygidae > Eurypyga > Eurypyga helias. Next base: position 11,969 of record NW_010266475.1, read on the forward strand.
AATTAGTACTGTAACATTACATTAGTAAGGTAACTTTTATGGTTATCTTTAGGTATGTCTGCAGCTTTGTGTACTATGGACTAACTTTAAATGCTGGTGAATTAAGAGGAAATCTGTATTTAAATGTGGCTCTTTCTGGTCTTGTTGAAGTTCCAGCATTTCCTCTCTGCATGTTTTTTATTGAGAAATCCTGGTAAGAAAAACTTATTTCCTATATTTCTGCTAATTTGTAGCTAGCCTAGAAAAATATTAACATTTCTTCTCAGTAAGGTACTTCACTTCTTCCGAAAGAGCTGATTCTTTGGGGATTTACTCTGCTGCACGGGTTTCTGCAGTTGATAGAGAAATAGGGCTCTGATTTTCTACCCCTTATCTTTTTATAGTTTTGTTCGTATTTTGAATTATTCAAGAGATGAGCTTATTAATGATTAATGCTATTAAAAAAAGTTTGGTCTTTATGGGGGGAAAAATGTGTGTAGCCTAGTTACTTAACTATAGCTTATGTATGTATTTCTTAAATATTTTATTCAGAATGACTGTACCAACTGCAGTTGAAAGCAGTTTTCAGCAGTGTTCATTCTTTCTTAAACTTTTTGGAAGAGAACTTGGGAGTGAGAGCCGTTCAGTTCTCATTAAGGCCTGAATGATCGATGGCCGTTGTTTTCAGAGTTCACAGTGCCTCTGGTGGCCTGCCTTTATGTGGGTGCTTACTGCTGAAGGCCGAACGCTCTGGCAACCCAGAGCTACTCGGGGTTCCACGTAACCATGAGTTACCCGTGAGTTTGAATATCTTTGTAAGGATCCTTTGGGCTCACTGAGTTCAGTGGCAAAAGTCCCGTTGTCTTCAGTCGGGTGAGGATGTCATCTTTGGGTTTTGGGGGCAGTAAACGAAGCTGTCTGCTCAGTCAGGCTGAAACAACCAAGGAACCTTCACCCCAAGCCCCCCAGAACCAGTCAAGGCACACATTTAAACCACAAACTGCACGAGTCCTCTTCTGCGTGTTGGGTGGTTGATTTTTTTCTCACTGTAATTTGAAATTTAAAATTGGTTTGACAAGCTTTTTGTTTCGTGAGGTAAAATACATGTAGTTTTAGGTGTTTAATGCAAACAGAATGTGACATGCCAGCTGCTCTGTTTTCATTCAGTTTTAGTGAGCAGAATCCCTCAAGTAGAGCTTTTTTCCTTGCAAAAAGATTGGGGAGATTTAAAAAACAAGGGTTGTATGTTTGTAATAGATGAACTAGTTCTGCTAGTAGGCGGTGGTAGTTAGATATAGCTGTGGGTGAAGCAATAAGCATGTGTAGCGTTCCTACGTGCCTGCAACCTGTGTTGCTGAGAATACCTGTATTTGTGGTCCTTTGGAGGTAATTATGAAATATTTAAGTATGGCAGATGTGGAGACAGGCTGGTGACTTTCTGTCCTGTCCTTTTATTTTAAAGCACTAAGCAGTAGAACAAACCTTCGCTTATTTCTGTGTGTACGCAGCACTAGAAAAGCATGCAAAATAGTTTCACTGTGTCATAACGGCATATATTTATGCCAGGTTGTGTAAAAGAGACCTACAGATGAAGAAGCATTGGGATTATGTTTTCTTGACCAATATTAATTTGATCTTCCTGTGTATGCACCATAACACCCTTTTGGTGACAGGGCCCATGGCCATGCTCAGTGAAGAGAAGAAAAAGGTCTGAGTTGTTGCTGAAGTAGATGGGTCCTTCTCAAGGCTACAAATTCAGTAGCTTAAAAATCAAAGGTTGGCTAGAAATAGGAATTTTTTAATGGGAGGACTTCAAGACACAGAACTAGGAAAATACTGCAAGATTTGAAGCATTACCAAGGCACAACAGATGTATTAACTGATAACAGTGCTGCTGTGTACTTCAGTTGGTATTTTGCAGACAAAATCAAAAACCACTGAAGGACTGATTGCTGTTTTATCTGGGTGCTCTCTTCCTTCTAGGTCTGGAAGACGTAAAACTATGACATGTTTTCTGATATTTGCAGGATTATCCTGTGTGTTTACCATGTTTTTACCAACAAGTGCTGGTAAGTACGTACTGCTGCTGAAGTAGATGCTCATTAATTCGGGTAAAAGCTGACAAAACAACCTGATGAGTATTTTGGGACTGAGTATATCAGGGCCTAAAGCCATATCCGCTTATACCCCTCTCTTGCTCTGTCTCATCCTCCTGGTGCTGGTCAGGGAGCCATGGTCTTCTCTATATTGCTTTAAACTTCTTGCTGGTAATTTGACCCTGTTAATTGACTAAGTTTGTCTCACTGCAAGCCCTTGGCTCTTCAAAGGTCAGACCAAGCTATTGTGTTCTGACTCGGATACTGACACTGCATTAATTTATCCCTTAAGCAGTTTCCCTTAAAAGGCTGGATTTAATAGCCAGGCTGCAGTGCAGTGTAAGGTTAGTTTGACTGGATCTTGACTGTGGGAGATGCCAAGCTTAATTTTGTTCTGGTGGCGTGTAATGTTTACAGAAATAGGAACTGCAATTTTCCTGAATTAGAAACTTAATTAATAAAATGATTTTTAAAAAGGTAGTTTGCACTTGAAAATTAGAAGTGGAAGTCAGAATTGCAGTGTGGAAGCCGTAGGGATGGGAAGAAGCTTGCTGCCTTTCTCAGTCTCATGCTGGGTATCGCTGCACTACTATGCAGTTGTGAGGACAGTTCACGGGAACAGTGGAGTATCAAGTGTATTTTGCATCTCAAAATACGTGTTTTTGCTAACATTGTCAGTGACAATCACATATGTTTGGGTTTATGTTTTCACTTTCTATGTCAAGTACAGTTTTTCTGTACTAATATTTAACTGCTGATAACGTAGGTCTGCCTGACACTAACAAATAGACGTGGCTGCTCTCTGCTTGTAGTTTTCTTAATATTGCTTCAGTAGAAATGTTTTAGCTTTAACAGTGTTTTGACCCAGGAGCACCAGCGATGTGATTACAAGGTAGCTTTCTCTAGGTTGTGTTTATCCTTAACACTTATAAATGCTGTCTGGCATCCATTTCAAATCGATCTTGGAAAAGTCTCAGGAAGAAAGAGAGAGGAGGATATCCCCTAATCCCATTTGCTTCGCTTGTGTTAATTCAAGTCCTGACATTTTGTTGCTCCTTTTATTGAGACTGTTTCTTCCTTCGTTCCAGTAAGTCTGCTCTTTCTGCTTCTTTTTGTATTTTTTAAAACAAATGAAAGAAAAGCAGTAGTCACTAATCAGGATAGGGTAATTCCTCAAGAGTTGCTAAATTTCAGAACATCTGCCTTTTCCAGTTGAGTTGACTTGAATCCCATTAAAACATCTTACTTTCCACTGTGGTAAGAGTGAAGCTTGCTCTTGTCCCAGAGTGATCCATGTCAGTTAAGGAGAAGGAAATTCAGCTTCAAGCATAATGAAGATGAGTCGCTTTGCTGGGTGAAATGAGGGTTGTTGCATCTCCTAATTTGACTGCCCTGTTACTAAGGAGGACACGTCTTATGTTTGCCTAAGTCTGCATTCTTCGGAGTGATTGACAAGAGCCTTGATTTTATTACAAGGGATTTAGGACTTTATTGAGACATTGGGCACTTGCCTCGCGTGTCTGTAACCTTCACTCAGTTTCTAAGGAACTCTGTTAACTTGTGAATGAGAATCTGATCCAAGTCAGCTCCCCTGGGGGGTATGCCAAGAAATTATTAAAGATGTGTACTGAATTTGAGACAAAAAAATATCTCAGTGTTTAAGTAAAAACTGATAGATCCCTCAGCTCCTCCTTTCCTTATCACTTAGAACTCATCAATTAAATTGTGTGAGTGTTAGATTGGAAGGTGGTGAGGGGGAATGGAGCAGCAGTACTCGTTGTTCTCTCAGGCTGCTGTAAAGCACAAAGATGATGTCTGCATTTTGTATCTGTTCTGTACTACAGCAAGCAAACGAGTCTTCTAGTCTAGGGGTGACTGGATTTTAACTTTTGTTTAGATTTATCTGCTTGTGCTGAACACACAGTAACTTTTTGTCATTGTATTTTCCTCGGAGTCCTGGAACACATTTTGAGCAATTCTTGCAGAACTCAAGGCAGCTGATGTGCAGTGCAATTTCCAGTGTGCTTCTAGTCCCACAGTAATTCCCCCCAAGGCCAGCCTTCAGCCTCCCCTGAGGAAACCTGGAGGAGACAGTGCTCTTTAAATTCACTCCGGAGCTCGTGAGTGCTAATTCCTCTGTCTAGACAGAGTTTCTTACGCTTTGATAGTACGACCAAAACTTCCCAAGTGTGCTGACACTCAGTTTCTAGTGCATGGGTATGCACTGCTCAGTTTTAGTCTCCCTGAGAGAAAAGGAGCAAGTTGTAAAACATGTTGGAGAATTACAAATCTCTTCTTCATTGCTTCACGCTTGGTTGATGGAAGAGAAGGGATATCCCAGCTTTCTGATGGCACCCAGCAGGGCTCTGAGGACCAGGTTCACACCTTGGCACCTGGCAAGTGATACTCCAGTTCTTACTGAGCAAAAGGACCACTTGGATGAAAATGTTGTGTCTGTTCGCAGGAAATACAGAATTAGCTGCAAAAGTTCATCATGCTTAAAGAAATTAAATCAAGTTTCTGGATTCCAGTTTACATACAAACGAAGTTCTGCTTCAGCTGAAATAGAACCAGACTTCATCAGACGAATAGAACCGAAAATATTGGAGGGCAGAATGAAAAGAAAAGCAATTGAGAAGCAATCAGACTTTCCTTTTACTTAATCAACATCATTTGATCCAAAGTGAACGTGCTGAACTGAGTGCTGAGGAAGAACACCTGAAATACAGCTCATTTCTTTCTTACAAAGCATTCTTTCTTACAAAAAAACCCCAAAATTATTTTTTTGATTAAAATGGATGGTGCAAACATAATCATATGCAAAATCAGGATAACGAAACCTAGGTTTCCTTTGGGCTTTAGGTGAACCACACTTCAGTTCAGACTGACTCTTCGTCGGCTGGGCTGCATTAGTGTTTGTTCTTTCCAATTACAGAGCTGCTGCATTTTGAGTCCCAACAGGATGTTCTTGGGGAACAAGTAAGCTGTGGAGGTGAATCAGGTTTTGTGATTTTAATTTAATAAATTAGTCAAGGAGGTTGTATCGTCTCGTGCTCATCAGCAGATGTAGTTACCTGCGTAAGGTATTCTGACTGCAGAGCTGGAAGCATTATCCCTGCCTTCTAGAGCTGTGATAGTTTTACACTTGCCCCCCAAAATGGGCAGAATTTTCTTGATCCTGAATACAGTTTTATGTATCTACTCTTACTCTAGCTCTTAGGATTGTTGGGAAGACTTGAGAGAATTTCTTTTGTGCTTGTAGTGGATAAACAAACATCTAGATGAAACGTTTTTTGCGTGATAGTCTCTTTAAAGAGGACTGTGTAAACACTGTGTCAAAAGAGTAAGAAAACAGAGACTTTTTATGCTTACAGCTTGCTCTCTCTTTTCTGCAAGGTCTGCTCTTCAGTCCCACTTTGTTAGCTTTGTGTGGAAAAATGATGGTCAGCGCCGCGTTCAACATCGTGTATATTTATACATCTGAGCTATACCCGACAGTACTGAGGTAATTCAACAGAGCTTCTGGGTAAATGGAAATACACTACCAACTGCTGGTGTGCTTGAGTATTTGTAATTATTTTTACCTGAAATACCAATACGAGTTCCTCCTGTAAATAAGGCAGTTTGCCAGGGTTTAAAAGGCCTTCTCCTGTTAGTCACATTTTGCCCCAGTGTGCTTCTCTGGGCTGTTTGTGGCAACTACCACTACGCCTGGATTCAGAATAGAAATACGAAAACTGGTTTCTTAGGCTGCAGTGCTAGGTGCCGTATTTCTCATTTCTTCTATTGATTTTGGAAGTAAAATTACAGGCTGAAAAGCCAAACATAATAACGTGATGGAAGTGTGTGCTAACTTAATTATAGACTGTGCTGTAAGGGCTCTTTGCAGTCCTTCTGTATACTTATATCTCCCATAAGATTATGTTTGCCTCATGAAAAACAAGTGCTCTTCTTTATCTTTGTTACTTAATTAAATATTCATAATGCAACTAATTTTAATAGTTTCTGTAGGACAGTAATTTGCTGTACACCATTTAATTCACGAACAAGTGGGCTGAAACCTTAGTTTATTTTTCAGGGTTCTCAGCGATGCTTTGTGAGGTCACTCTCTCTCCTGTTGTCCCAAGAGAAACCCGAGATAGGAAACTACAATAGCACACAGTCCTCTTCTCCCCTCCCCCCATCCTGGTTCCGTGTGGACTTCCGAGTGGTACTTGGGAGTACGTGTTCAGAATTGGAGCCATATTGCACTAGTGGCTCCAGAACAGCAGCTACAGAACTGCTGCAAAAATTGAGGCCCCTTTGGAGAGAGCAGGAGAGTTGAAAGCTGATGTGGAATAGGATGGCATCCTGGTGGGTAGCTGTGTCCTGTCGCACTGTGGAGCTAATTGGGATGGATGACCTCGTTCCAGGACACTGAGGGCTTTGGGGGGGGGGGGGGGGAGGGGGGGGGGGGCAGTCAATGTGCGTGACTCCTTTATTTTGAGGTTCACATTTTCCCAGATGTTATGGAGGCATAAAAGCTAGACTGCGAATGCAGTTTTAGCAGTGAAACTTGTGAGGGTGGAGGCGGGTTGGCTGTTTCTAGACACTCTGCTTGTGATTCTCGGCAAAGATTTAGGTTTAACACGCGAGCCCCGAGCACGCCAGCTGCAGTTGGATGTGGGGCTTTGTTTACATTCTCCCTACCCAAACTTCTGTGTTCTTCAAGGTCTCTTTTTCTATTGGGTGGTGTTTGTTTTTTGTTTTCCTGTCCCCTCTGCACTTCTAGAGATGAGAATCAGGAGAACGAAATCTGAAAATACTCTCATTTCTCAGCTTTTCCCTGTTTCACTGTGATCTCATGTTTCATGTCACCCTGCCTTCTGCAGTCCCACTGATGTTTGGTGCCAAGACATCTCACACCTAGCAGGAATTACAGCAGTGTCTCAGCATGTTTGAAACTGCTTGTGATTAGGAAGATTAACTATAATATTAACCAAAACGATATAAATCAAGTGCTACTTCATTTGAGAATCTGCACTAATATTCTGCCACCAAAGAAACTCTGTGTGTCAAAGATACAGACTGCCAGTGGAGAAAATGTAAGAGTAAAGGCATTTTAAAAAATCAGCAACTTTATTAGACAGCTGGTGATTAATAATATGGCAAACTATTGCGTTAAACCATATGAAAATTCCTCATGTGACAATTTATGCATTTAATTTGTGGGATATCTCTGGCAATTTAATTGCAAATATGATGGTTTCTGCAAGACAGGCAGTGATGGGCAAGTGTTTAATTTAAAGCAAAGCACCAGCACCATCTGGTGTTCTTTGCGGAGCTTTGCAGGGATCCTGGCACTGCTCTGACAGCAGAGTTTAGGCATGCCAGCTGAGACTGGTACCCTTCGGGGCAGGGCAGAGGAGCTGGAATAAACGTTTTCCTGTTTTTTTTCCAATGGGATGTTTTGGAGAAAGATTAAATGTCTTCAATATTACTGCTCCTTATTCAAACCTACTTATTACCTAAAGCGCACTGTTAGGCATTATTTTTTAAGTTAATTGGTACTTGGAGGAACGACAGATACCCCTTACGCTAGAAATGGGGTGGTGCTGCAAGCTGAAGTGTGTACGTCTTTGAGCTTCTTTTCTTCTTGATGTGCCTTTAAAATACCTGCTGGAGAACAAAAATGTTAAATAGAAAACATCGTTACTGTTGCGTTTTGGACTAAAAAGAGGTTGTCTTTTGGAAACAAAGTGTAATCACAGCTGTGGTAATATAGATGTAAAAACAAACTTGTGACTTTTTTTCTTCTCATGAGAAAGTGGTTGGAAAAGGACGTCACCCTTGTATGGGACGGGTGGAACCAGAATGTGGCCATTGGACTGTCTAGGATAGCACTGGAAAGCTTACTGGCTTATTCTCACCTTGAAGAAATGTTTGTTTTCCCTTATTTCAGTGGTGGTACTTCTGTAAAATGCTAGCTCGTTTGATCTCCGACTTTCTTTGCAAGGAACTCTCCATAATCCTTTCTGCTCAACAGTCCATGGTGAGCACTAGTGAAGTTTGAGAGCTGCCAGTGCCAGCAGCAGAGAAGCTTTTCCACTTGTCCAAGGCTGCACCCCCCTCCCCGGGCAGTGCTGGGCAAGCAGAGCAGCTAGAGGAGCACTACGCAGCGCGTCGCTTGCCCGGCAGCTGCAGTGGGACTGCTTGGCTCCAGCAAAGCCGCAGGCTGACGTGATGCCCCTGGCCGTAGGTATTTTGGCTGGCATTGGCTCAGCACCGAGCTCTGTGGGATGGTAGGAGCGAGGGCAGGCAGCTGGGTTTAGTGGGCCTTCTGGAAGGCGTGGTGAACCTGGGGCAGTAAGGTAGGACAGGCGGCGGATGGCTGCTCCTGCAGTGGAGCGCCTGGAGAATGCTTACCAATAGTTCCTGGGCAGTAATGCGTTTTTCCTCTTGGGTCCTTGTTCTGCATAACCCATATTTCTGAATTCCAAATTAAAGATCTGAAGTCTTTTAACAACTGCTTTGGAATGGAAATGACACCATTTGCAGTTAGGATCACTTTCTGCCCCCAAGAGGACCTGATGAGGGAATAGGTTGCTTTGTCCGTTTATGTTTGCACCAAAGCCACTGGCTTTCCATCACCTCTTTCCATCATCGGTTTCCCTTAACCTGTGCAAAGGGCCATTAGGAAAGGAGGTGGGGGTGGGTGGTATTGGTATACCAGTGACCTGTGTCACCTAGTGACCCGTGTCACCTCTGCTTGTCGTCTTTAATCCTCTCACTGCTGCTTTCTGTGCTCAGAGGAGGGAAGGGAGGTGGGGTGAGCAGGAGCAGCTCTGCTCAGTGGCATGACTGAGGATGATGATGAACGGGAGGAAGCAACCGAGAGGCGTGGGGAGGAGAACAGCCGCCTTGAGCTCGTTCTTGCCATCTCACTGATGACTGGTGCCAGTGTCAGTCTCTAGAAGGGCTGTGAAATACCGTATTCGGGAGTGACGCAGAGATGGAAGATTTTGGCATTTGATCAGGAAATGAAAGACTTGGGGGATTTTTGTAACTTCCTTTGAAGAGGATCCTGCTGTTTAAACCTGTTTGATTATGGCAGTCCGGATGAGATTGCTTTAAATTTGTCTGAGAATTAAAGGGAGTGCAGATGTGTCACAGCAGCCCCTCTAGTGACACATCTGGCCAGATGTTTTCAAGCTTCCCACTGGCAAAGAGTTCTTTTCTGCTTGGAGGTAAGCACTGACTTTTCATCTGTGCAGCCTGAGCGGGCAAAAGAGGATGCTGCTGAGGGCCTGAGCTGCTGGAGACAACATTGGGTTCTTCTGACTGAAGACCCTGGCAGATTTGGAAGTGATTCCCCATCCAGCACAAGCCCCTGTCCAATTAAACTGCCCCACGGGGCAGGCTGGAAAAACCTCTTACTTTGTTCAAACTTTTGTGAAGGGTTACACAACAGGGTGCTTTTGTTAGGGTGTGAAAGGGTGTGACTTAACTCTCTAGCAGGTACTTGTAGAAAATCTTGAAGTAACTGCTGGAGGCCGGTAAAATTTTTTTTTGTTTGTTTGTTTCAATAGATTATTGATAACTATTTAAAAAAAGTATAAGTTGGTTTTGACAGTGCCATGATTTAGTCTTGTATTATGAAACTACAAATCTTTCGTCCTTTGTTTGAAACAGGAATGCTGGCTTGGGTGTCTGTTCCATGTCTTGCAGATTTGGGGGCATTTTGGCTCCGTTTGTGCCATCTATGGTAAGATTATTTTCTACTTTTCACATAATTCAGATTTATTAAATGCTCCCAAAAGCACTTTGCAGAGTCTGGTACTACACATGTGTCTGTTTCTTGAAAAACAATTGGCTTTATAAGAAAGTAAAGTTCATTCAGTTTCAAGAATTAATGAACAAGATGTTCAAAAACACTTAGTATTTTATCCTTTTTGGAATAACGTTCTGTGTTGTGTTAATACTTCATCTGTTAGAGAAATGATTGTCACATGCATTTGGTACTGCTAAGGCTCACCCAGTTTGAGTTCTTTCAGGCACACAAAGCTTTCCTGTGAGTGTGAGAAGTGACGTTTATTGGGTTTCTCTGTTCTACCAGTACATGGATAACTGCAGAGATTGCTGGAGTGAAAAGTTGCGGTCATTTGGTTTTGACTGCGGTTCAGATGGGTGAAGGATTTTAAGATTGGGAAAAAGTGTTTGGTTTTTACTGTGGATTTGATATTTTAGAAATCTCTTAGTCCTTCGGTACCGTTGGTGGTGTTTGGAATCAGTGGACTGTCAGCGGGATTCCTGACTCTCCTTCTGCCAGAAACACTAAATAAGCCAATTGCTGAGACCATTGAAGATCTCCAGAGTCCCAGATACCAAGTGCTTAAAAATGAAGAGGCAGAGTAATTATTTTTTTTTTTTTTACTATACCTTTGCATTATTGTCCATCTGTCTTATGATTTAGGGCATGTTGTTTAGATTGGGCATGAATGAATGTGTGCATGGAGCTTTTAAAGCTGCCTTTCTCCCACATTCACTGGAGATGAAATTTATTCTTTGGCTGTCAAAGAGGAAAAGGCTAGCAGCTTTCACCGATATGTAAATGAATACTGTTTTGTTTCCTGAAAGGAAAACTAATGGTAGAAAGACAGTCTAAAATAATCAGGGACTATACCTTAAGCAACATTCCTGTTGGTTTACAGTAAGCCAACAGGAAATATTTTTCATACGTTGGATTGTGCCTTTTTTGTCAGTTTTATAGCGCAATATAATCTCAAATTAATATATATCTGTGGAGGTGTTTTATCTATCCTTCACTTGTCTCCTGGGTTAGAGCCATTGAAGGTGTTTTCCTCTTGCTGATATGCTTTAAACAAAACTTTTGAAGTGGGAAATGAAAGTTTTGGTTAACAGGTAATAGGATAGAAAATGTGAGGTATATCCCCGAAGTTTGTGAAGGGCTTTCCAGAACAATTAGTTTGAAAAGAAGGGGGGGAGTGGAAATTCCTGTAAGAAAGGAACTGTTATCTTAGAACTAAGCAGGCTTAGTATAGATAGAAAAGAATATGTGTTTTTGTTATTTTTTTTTCTTGATATTCTAGCTTGTTAGGTGTCTGGTCCTTATTGTACTTAATCAGTTGAATCATACTACACACACTACTATGCCTTCTATTTATACCTGATACATAGTAATACTGCATTCAGTTGAAATGAAAAAAAAACCAAAATAATTAAGCTTTTCAAATACAATTTCACTTCTGATTTTTAAAACAAATCAATGAATTCTGGTTTTCACATTTAATATTAGCTTATAAACTAGGACAAGAAAAATAAGACTTTTAAACTGTATTTCAGTAATTATTTTTCTTCTGTCTGACAGGCAAACCAGTTAGAAGAAACCAGTTACGTTTCAGAAGGTCTGTCTGGGGTGGAAAATGAAGCCTCCATTGAGAAGGTGCTGTAACAGTTGAAGGGCAGAGTTTTTCTCTGTCTGTCTGACCGGAGGCGTTGGAGGAGTCACGTATAACGCTGTCCGTAGCGTGTTGAACAGTTTTATTTGGAGGCGATTTGAGAATATGGAAGAAGTTGATCAAAGCTTGTGAGGGAAGAGGTGACAAATCTGTGCGTTAATTTAATGACGTGACAGAAGCATACGTTGGATGTTTGGACTTGTCTAGGGCTTCTTAAAATGAAGTATTAATTTACTTTACAAAACGTAATTGCTAGCTTCGGATTAAGCTGTAATGCAATTGAAGTGATATGTATAATTTGAAATTTAGATGGCCTTGTATATTCAGCCAAGCTGTAATCCTGAGAAGTAACAGCATCCTGTGTATGCCAATTTTCTCTACAGGGTGTTTTGCCTCTCTTATTATGGTGTACCTCGCAGTGTGAAGAGACCAAAGATTTTTATGGGTTGTTGGCCTTAGTATGTCTAGAAACCTGAACAGGAGATCTGAAAGGAGAATGAATGGATTTTATTGTGGGAGTAAATAATTTTTTAATAAAAGAGGTACATAAAAGGATATGTGAAGCTAAATATAATGCTATGTTGGAAAAATGTCAGGCCTTTAAGAGGTGCATTTAAAGGAGATGATGAGTAACCTTTTGGGCAAAGGTTATTAAGTTCTAGCTGTACATACGGAACTAAAAATTATTGAACATCAGGTATATATTGTATAATTTATGTAATAATATGTAGCCAATATACTTCACATATGAATTGGAAATTCTTCCTGTGAGGGAGGAGTGTGTGTGTTTGGCTAACAGTTAATATATTTATGTTGGAATAGATGCATTACATATGTTACCTTTTTTGATGACCAGCACAATTTTGTTATTAAAAGGAGAACTGTTTAACATCTGTATTTGGAGTGCTGCTTTTTTCAGGATGCTTACCCAGGCTTTTTGAAGAGTACTTGTATCCTTTTGAATTTGGCCCTTTGTCTAATGCATCTGATAGGAAAAGGTTACTACAAGGCCTCTGTATTTTCACCAGGTTCCACTGTTAAGTGAGAGCTCTGCAAATGAGCACGCGCTCGTGCAGGCGTGCATGCGCTCACACGCACGTGCACACATCAGTGCACGCAGGTTGCTGTGCCTGGATGCCTCACCGCAGTCTGTGCTGCGCGTAGGTGTCTGAGGCCACGCGTGCTTTACAGGTAGCCTGGTCAGGTCCCCAGGAGGTGAAAATCAATTGGCAGTTAGAACAATATTTAGGTAATGTTGGCATAAAGGGGGATTGCTTGTGCCTTTACTTAACCTCTGGGGCTGAAGCTTGATGGCAAACAGCCTATAAAATACGCTGCAAACTTTTATCTTCCAATCATTTATTTATTCATCATTTTTGTAATGTTTCACTTTTGTGAGGATTAGAATTGAGTATGTTCTTTTTTTTTTTTCTGAATAATAGTAATGCCTTCCATTGCATTAACATTTATAACCAAAGTGGCTGATTATACCTCTTCATAGGATAATTGAGTCAGCAGGGATATGGTAAAGACCAAGTTTTGTTACTGTTGACTTCTTTTTTTTTTTTTTTTTTTTGGTTACAAGAAATAAAATTTAATAAGAGATAGAACAATATAAAGTTGTATTCCTAAAGCAGAGATAAGGATAAGACTCTGGAACAGGAGGGTCGTAAAGGTGCCATTATGTGGTGGGAGTCTGTTTTTCCCTCCTGCCATATGCATCAGGCTGTATCAGTGCTTTTCCTTCTGACTTTTATTCCACATTATGTGGAAAAGAGGAAATAAAGATCGTTTACCTTTTGACCATGTTTATTTCTGCTTTATTTGACCTGGAATTAATGAATTCTTTGCCTGGGGTGACTTTTGTGAATTTGGTGGGTTGATGACCAGAAAGCTTTGTGGCCTGAAAAGAAGTTAATGATCTTTGCAGCAGCCCTGGCATGGCTCATGGTACCTGCAGCACTTTTTAGGTGCGTAGGCCAACGTGGAAGCTGCTGCAGTACTTTGTCTCCAAGATCCAAAGGAGAACATGGACAGAAACATTGACTTCCATTTTTGCTTCTCATTATTTTAATTCAATTTAACACCTTGTTTGACTTTTTATTTCATATATCCCTGCTGCATTTTGCTGTTGCTGGATAGAAAGAAGCTGTTTGGAAGAATGAAGTGCTTTTCCAGTTACGTGTTTAGAAATAAGGACATTATTTGCACCTTTATTAGGAATATTTTCAGTTGGACTAACATAATCGGTGCATTACCTCTTACAAGGTCCGAAAGTTAAGAAATCAACTGTGTTATTCACTGCTGTGTATGTCATGGCAAATCAGGAAAGGCAGCATTTTTGGTCAAATAACTGCTCTTTTTTGAGTAGGTGTCTTCCCTTAAAGCTTTTTACTTTGTAGAATTAGAAATTCTTCACTTAGAGTAACTCTTTTTCCCATTATTTTTAATGAAGACGAAGCAGTTTTGGGGAGGAACGCCCTAATAAATTCTTTACTCTGTGGGACTACTATCTATTGCTTTCCATTTCTCTGTACAAAGAATAAAGGGACATGAGTTAAAATAAGTGGCTTAATTACACACATTAGGTCACAATCCCCATCCTTAAGTATCACTTCTAGCTCTTCCCCTGTGCTTTATTTGTGTGTCGGAATTTGATTATAATGTTGCATCTGCAGTGTGCATCTGTTTCTGTGTCTTTAGTGCTTCAGCACTTAGTTGTGAGATTATTTTTTTTAAACTGATTTGAAGTCTTTTTACATCAGCATATGAGAAAATTCTGCTGCTTTCTGGACGCTATCATGTTTCAGCTGCAGATCTCAAAGCTTTTAGAAAAATAAGAAATGAAGTAAGACTTGGCCTCTTTGCACTGTCCTTACATACATCTGTGCTACCGGCAGGTTGTCCAGGAAGGAAGCCGGAACTGGTTTGTTTTTCATTCGGTTCTGTGTTTCACCTTTAACCTTACTCTATTTTCCCCTGAAGAGTGCTGAGCAGAGGCGAAGCTCGAACATTCGTTGATGCCACCTACGTTTTAATGCCATGTCCCAGTCATTAGGCAGTATTTATCCTTTAATTCTTGGTTAGGTTTGCTTAACCCCCGGTTTTCTCCTTGTCAGAGGAAGAATCTAAACTGAAAAAACACTTTCCCATTGCTCCTCCGGTTCATGCCTTCTTTTGTATTTTGGTTTGTGTTTCGCTGTTGCACAGCCCCTCCGGGTCACCAGCTCGGCACGGTGAAGCAACGGGGGTTTGTCTGCATCTGCTTTTCCCTGGCCGGTAAATATCCTCTGCTTTACTTTGTCACCAGCCGGTGATGACACCCCCCAGTATGTTAGAAATCGGGTCAGGTATAAAGGCAGGGCTTGAGTTCCTTTTTCCGGAAGGTAAACTTTGCCCAATATTCATGTCAAGCTCATCTTGGTGATCTTTGCCATTATCCCATTTGACGTTTCATCAAGGCGCTTTCCTCCTTTGTTGGAGTGCTGTGTGTTATTGCTTGGAGCGAGGGCTAGGGATTCGGTTTTAGAATTTATCCTTTTTAATCTGGGCAGAGTGAAGTACAAATAATCCTTTGCTTTGTTGACTAATACACTTGCAGCTAAGCAGCAGAGAAACGAGGAGGTGAACTTTTCACACTACCATCTGTAACCAGCTGGTTCTGCCATTCAATTTTTAGTTTGCTTGAGGCAAATAACTGTGTCGTTTATTACAGCATGCAAGAGATATAATTTTTTCCATGCAGTGAGATACCAGCAGTTCATTGGAAAGGTCATCTTTCTTTGTATCACTTGCTACAGGAGATATAAAATTTCTTGGAGATGATTTTTGATGGATGCAATCCTTCCATTAGAGTTAAATTGGTGAAAACAGTGGACAGGTGTACAGCTCTGGACAAATTATATGTAAATCTGGGATGGTCTTTTCTTGTAGCAGCAGAATTTCTTTTTACCAAGACTTCCAAATCTGTGAAGAAACGTGTGGGCTGTAACCTGCCGTGGGAGTACTGTCTGTGCCCACCTGAGGAGGGTGGTGGACCGCTGTAGCTGGAGATGTTTGCGTGGGAAAGGGAATGAGAATGTGTCTGGAAAGTAGAAGAGGAGGTTTGGGAATCAAACTACCCTTCCAACTCCCGCACGCTTGTGGTGCGATCCTGTTTATGCCAGGCTCCTTTGAACTCAGTATTAAATAGTTACAATACTTTCTGTACTGGATGAATTCCTATTCCTCTGGGTAGTCTCCTGGTTTAGGAAACAAGCTGGTATTGGGATGAATAAACCAGAAAACAAGCATGTTGTAGCAATTTTGATACCTTAGGAAGGCACAGTAAAGCTTTGGACTGGTTTCACAGTGTGAATTCTGACAGTGGTCCAAAGAGATTTGAAGCTGTGCAGGTGTTTGGGTTTTCTTGGCTTTTTACTTAAGATAGGGAGGTGTGAAACAACGTTTATGTGACCTGTAATAGCAACCTAGTCATGCTAATGACGGGTAGGGCTGAACAGACTGGCTGACTTTTTTAACTTCAGTCACTTGGGCTGAAAACTTCTACACTGGGCTTTTGTCTGGCAGGTAGCAGTACTGCCAGCATTCAGCTGGCTGTATTGACGTGTCCTTCTCAGGAAAGGCTCCAGGAAAAAATGGTGATTACATGTGTATAACTCTCTATCAAAGAAATTCTGTATGTGCAACACCTCATTTCTTGTTTGTCACAGCACTTTCTACCTTCCCTTGCACTGTTTTTCCCTGCTATCCCATGCACAGCGATGCAGGGCCTGACAGAATTCCTCATCTCTCTGTACTGATGAGCGAAGGAAGAGACTGCAGTATATTACTGGCATGCCTAAGGAACACAGAACCTGTGTACGTGAAGTGAAGCTGCTCCAGATGTGTCCAGGCTGGAAGAATGGCCATTTTTGCACCATCCCCTATCTCATGGTCGGTCAGGTTTATGAATGCTGGTGTCAGTATTCAGTGACAGCTGGCTCTGATCGTTGCTCCAAGAAGCCTGGCTCATTCCACCAAGTTTCTGCTGCAGGTCCCGAGGTATTTCTTCTGTTTCAAACCATTGTTTAATCCTTATGATAGTGTATGCTATTGCTCACACAAATGTCCAATCCTTTTTGAGGCTTCCTGATCCCTTGCATTCAGGGATATAATACTACAGTTGAGCAGTCTGTCATTGCGTCATGTCTGTTTTCTTATACTGTTTTAGGTTTGCTGTCTCTTGGTTCCACTGGAGATACCAGTGATTGGCAATAATGACAGTGAATGGGAACACTGGATCTAAAGATGCACCCTGCAGGTCAATGCTGTATATTTTGTGTAGACTGGTTTCTCCTGAAAGTGCTCCAGGTATTTCTGTGAATGGACACTGCTCGTAATCAGCAGCTTCTCTGTCTCAGAATACTTGGCTGCTTGAGGGTGATCATTTCA
Source organism: Eurypyga helias (assembly GCF_000690775.1). NCBI lineage: Eukaryota > Metazoa > Chordata > Aves > Eurypygiformes > Eurypygidae > Eurypyga > Eurypyga helias. The sequence goes on from NW_010266475.1 coordinate 28,935, forward strand.
CCCTGCTCCTCACCTGGAGGTAACCTTTTTACATTTGACCTGGTAGTTCTCAAAAAAACCCACTCCAAAAACTGACAAAAAAAAAAATCACAGAAACCCCAACCAACCAAAATCCCCAACAAAAAAACCCCCAACACAGGTAAAAACTAGTTTTGGACATGAAAAAGCGAGGGAAACCAATTCCTGATGCAGCAGTTAGTCATTTCTGTTGGAGAATGTATGTTCCATTTTCTGTTGGAAAAGTAAAATTGGCAGCAGGAGAGCTCCTGCAGTCATGATCTTAGCAAATTACTGTGGGTCTGAATTGGCTATTTATTATCGTTAATAGTAGTGGTCTACCAGGAAGGAAAATAATTACTAATGACAGATTTTAGTTAAAGTTAATTTATTGGTGGTGGAACTAATTGCACGTTCCAGGTGTTCATCAGTTTAGCAAGACAACATTTAACTATCAAATGTTCCAATTACAATGTGGTTAATTAAACATGATTAAACTGCTGGGTTTACAAACATGCCACTAATTATAAATAATTACACTTGTAGTGGGTTTATGGTATGCATCAAGCAGGATGTATGTGATTTTAAAAAACTGATCCTTGTGAGACTAGGGTTGTACGTTAATATGTAGGTATTGACAGCTTGCTGTGTTTTTAAGCCAGAAACCTGTTTGTGGAAAATCTGCAGTGAGATACTGGATAAACAAATGGGTTGGGAACCATAAAAAAGGTGACGGGGCGGGAGGAGAGAGGGCCCTTCTCAGAAGTCGCAGCTGACCGGTGCAGGTGCTGTGTGAATGGGTAAAAGCTGGTGGTTCTTGGCTGTTCACACTCTTGTGCTGCTCAGGCCAAAGCAGATTTTGATGCAGTAAGGTCATGGCGTGCTCCAGGTTGGTGGGTCACCCTCAGCACCTGCCTCTGAGGAGTGGTATGGTGGGAGAGCGGGATGTGTACTGCTGGACCGAGAGCCTCCCAGAAGGGGTTCCGGGTGCCCTGGGTGCTGTGGTGGATTTGCAGGAGGTGGGAGATGGGA
>NW_010266476.1:0-8868 GCF_000690775.1 Eurypyga helias
GAACAGGCTAAAGACTGCAAACAATTATCTAAAACCCTGACAGACCCAATGCAAGTCTCAGTTCTGCTCTTCCCAGCTGCATGCATCCTATTTCCCCTTCGGTTGGTTGGGTACCTGCCATTTCCCTAGGCAAGACTGTCTTAAGAGTCAACTTCTTAACTAATTATTAATATGCAAAATCATGACTGGTAAGAAGAGCTAAATACGTAATGATTATTCATTATTTCATCACAATGCAAGAATCAGGACAGGCAACAAGCCTAAAAACAAAGGGAGGTATTTTCCTACACTATTCTGCTGTGAAAACTCACAGCCATAGAACAGTATGGAAGCTACTGTATAAATGGGTTGAAGAAAACTAGATGACATAATTGAAGAAAAAGACAAATTTTACTGGAAACAAAATAGGTGGCCACAAAGTGCCAGATACTGGAAGAAAGGGAAGAAATCCCCACACCCCCAAAAAAATCCAGTCCTGTGTACCTTCACTTACACTTTTTTCCCCCCAAAAAAGCCAGTTGCTATTCACAGCAATTTGTAATGTCCATATGTATCTGAACTGTTTAGTCAAGTAGCCTTCTAATACCTACTCGCAACACTAGGTGGCAGGGAAAGCATCTAGTTCACCACTGCGAACCCTAAGTAAGAGTCTCACTTGGCAGCTGGTCAGTACAATGCAGCAATCTCACTTTCTTACAACTGGATTTGCTTTGTTCTTGAGCAACGTTTTTCAATTAAAATACTGTGTTCAGAGCCCCATGTCAGTGAGGCCAGAACACAGGCTAATTCCTTCCCTGATATCTTGCCCTCGTATTTAAGAGCTGACAGACAATTGCTGTTTCTTCTCTAGAAACGGTTCCAACAAACACGAGTTGAGATCCTCAGGGTCTCTACCTCTATAAAGACACAGCACCATAACATTTACCTCATGCCTCTATTTTTCTAAAAAAGTAACTTTATTATTTTAAAATTCACATTACTTTTGTGCTACTTGTGAAAATACTGCAAATGGACAACAATGAAAGAAGTTCTGCAACTCAGGGAGTAGCAAAGCAGGCAGGCCAATGCAAACACTCCTTCAGGTCATACTGATGCTCCTGTCAGTAAGTTCTTCCCCTTCTGCAAATGGGAAAAACTTCATTCAGATTTGCAACATTTTGCTTAACATCTGCCTCAAACTTGAGAGGAAATAGGTATGATCTTTCTTCATGAATGCAAGCTCCTGAGTTTCGAAATAAACATGTGTGTAAAAGGCATCACCTCTGCACTGCAGCATAACTTGCTCTTTTTCAAGTTAGACATTTCCTAGAATGCTGCTGAAATTAAAAGTCTGACATTTAACTCCTACTTTGTTCACATAATTTAAAGAAAAATGCAGTTACTGGTGTGGTTGGTAACACTCTCCCTTTTGAAAAGCAAAATCAGCACAGCATAGTCATTCTTCCCATCCAGCTTTTTATCAGTTTCTCACTGTATAGGGAGATGCTGCTGCCTTCTAGCACATCTGTTCAAAATCTGCAGAAAAAAGGCAAGATCAGCAAACTGCTTTTTAAGCAGCGACACACAAGAAAGAAGGTCGAGTAATTAAACCACAGACTAGAAGTTATACATAAAGGAGTCACTGAAAGTGATCTTAGCACACAAACATTGCAGAAAGGCACTGAACTGGATTTAGATTTTCACAATGTCTGATAACTGGAAAGTTTCATTTCTGAAAAATAAGTTAATACAAAAATTTAAAAAACACTGATGTGCGAGTCTTTGCTGCATAAAAGGAGGTACATGTTCGTACTTTAAAATACTTTAAAACATTTGTACGTAATGAACAGAAATTCTCTTTTACATAAACAAAGAGTGTTTCTTAGCCAACAGCAGCTATCAACCCCAAAACACAGAATTAAGATGACAAGAGAACCAGACAGTCTGAGTCACTGCCATTTGTGTCAAAAGAATTATGCCACTCTTTTCTACAGCTCATCATGCTTGTAGGTAAATTCCCTTGCAGATATAAACCCATCACTGTCTTCATCTTCTTTATCAAAGATGTCTTCAACCAAAGCGTCATGCTGGGTGTCATTTACCACTGCTCCATGCTTTTCAAATTCTTTCTTCAAGTAAATTTTCACCTATTAGACAAAAGGTGAGAGTTAATGTTTTTAGGCTTATGAAAGAATTGATTCTTGTAGCATAAGGGAGAGCCACTATGCTCAGGATGGTAGTATTAGACAATATATACCTTCCTTCCTATGCCACTGCCAGAATAATACTTATCTGACTGATTCTTCAGCCCCGTTCAGTGATGAAAGACTTTACCAATGTAAGAGACAGTAAAACTAGCAGACCAGTTGCCAGAGTTTTATGATATCTGACTGAAAAATGAATCAGGAAACCCGTCAACTGACACCTATACAGTGAGGTATAAATAGCTAGACAGAAGGTATTAGCTACCAATTGGTCAGAGACCCAAACAGGTTTTTCACATCCTAGCACTTTGACAAACCAGTAGATGTGAACAACTGCCCCAAATATATATAGGAACCTGTCCACAATCTCAGCATTTGCTGCTTTAAGGCAAACTACATTAATGACATTTATGTCTAGACATCTCAAAATTTTGAAGGACTAAGAGTCAAGGTAGCTTTTAAACACACTGGAACAGTTACACTGAGCGAGTTACTAATAGTGAGCAGTGATTATTTTTACAGAGTTTAACTGTTGAGATGCTTCTAAATTGCAGAGCCTTCTACAAGAATATCAATACCAACATACCCACCTGTTAAACAGCTACCACTTGTATAACAAGAACTCTAACAGCGGACTGTTAACAGCGAGATAAATGGGCCATGTTCCAGGTCTGTTTTATTCATTTCATATTCCAGTATTTGTTAGGGTCATCGCTTACATTTCTAATACACAGACACTGTCTGTCTGATGCACAGTATGAAAGGTTAGTCTTTTGTGTCTAGCAAACTGTACCAGCCTCAGATAAAAAAAGAACGCAGTTGTTTATCCTAACTTCTCACGGATGACTTGCACAGCAGAAAAAAGGAAGACTGAAACAAAGAGGCAAATAGAAGGTGGTTAATGCTGAATACGTGTCCTTCAGACAGTGACTGCTAGGAAACAGGACTGCCCTACAGCAGAACTATGTCACCAACTAACTCCAAAAAGCCTTGAAGTCTGGTTTTATTTCTAAGATGTTTTACTTTATCCAGTAAGTGTGGGGCACACATCGGTCACAGGCCTATGCCTCAGCTTACTGAGGCCGCTTTTGAACACCCAGTCCAAGCAGATCCAAGGCTCAGGGTGGTGCAGCACAGATGTGCACCCTTGGTTTAGTGTTACTGAAAAAAAAAAATCTATTCTTAAGGTGTAAGAAAGTGTGTGAGCTGAAGTCATGCAAGAAAGGCAAAGCCCAGGTGGGAGCTTAATTGTTGAGCCAGGAATAGTACAGTTCAAGAGCGTTCAGCAAAACACAAAAAAGGCACATGAACTCCAAAGTCTAAAAAAGCAGAGAATTGGAAGGCAGCAACATTGAAAGTCATCTCCAGGGAAGAACAGATGCTCACCTTTCCCCACATGACTAATGACCACCTGGCCAGCAACAGCTTTTTGGGTGTCTTACCATTCATGATGAGCCTATCAGTTCAGTGGTTATGCTAACACCCCCTTAGTCATAGTTGCCCATACTGTGCATTGCCCAATAAATAATTGCCTTAAGGACTCTTAAATAGCACATATTCTGCTTGCAACATTGTCCTGTGCATAGTAGTAGCTAAAATCTAACTTGTGTTTAGGTAGTTCGCTAACAAGATCAAGTTAAGCTTATCTTTCCCCTTCCACTATGTCATCCTGCTAGGTTTGCTCACATGAAGGGCAACCCACTCACCTCTTGCTTGGATAGTTTCCAGTCATCGTTAAGATCCATCTCTTGGAATGACTCATGAGACCTTGGTCCATTCCTAATTTCTAGAAGGTCAATGTTGAAAATCAGTGTGCTCTCAGGTGGAATTTTTCCTGCCAAAAACATGGAGAAAAGTTAAGAACAACTACATATTCACTGCCATGTGAGTCAAAGCAATGTTCCAGTAATCCTACCACTTTCAAAGCATCCTGCAGTTTCAAATAACGAGTATCTAGAACAGCGACGAGTATCTAGAACAGCGACGAGTATCTAGAACAGCGACGAGTATCTAGAACAGCGACGAGTAGAACTGTTTCAGAGTGTAGCCTGGACCCTGCACAGCCCTTACAGCACATATGCAACTAGTTTTATTAGTGATCACTACGTGTTGATGTGAACTCATATTCAGGAATCATCATCACAAGTTTATGAAACACTGTTCTTGAGTGTTTTTTTCATGGCCAGATCCAGAGTGTGAGCAGAAACCAGTGAAGGAGACTGTACAGCTAGCCAGGTGGCCATTACCACAACATACAGCCAAGACTGATGGACAGGGCAACAAAAAGGTAGCTGCTGATACACCGTAACCCTGTCAGTCTCCAAATTCCTCTCCAATGCCAACTGACACCTTGTACCTGCTATTCTGCTACTGGAAAAACTCTTCTTGCAGAGAGACAGAAGGGCAGCAATGCTGTCAGTATCCCATAGCTGTCTAGGCTGCTGCACAAAGCATGGAGCTATTTCCAAACATGCAGCCGAAACTAAGTATATAAACTTGCTCAAAAGACGTGTTCGCGTTGCTCCATTTTTGATACAGCTGGACTGATGATTTCCTAACAGCCCCAACAACCATCCCCTCCTCCCCCGATTTCAGTTTAACTGAAAATAAACTGATTCAGATAAGCTGATTTCAGTTTATCTTGCATTGGTATGATGTGCCTTCACGCTGATGGCTGAAGCTACTCAAAGACCTTCTAGCACATCACTTTTTTCCTTATACAGAGAGAGGTTGAATAGGACCAAATATATTTCTATATTGGGTGGTAGCATCCCAAAAAAATTCTTGTGCCTTAAGATAGGAAAAAAACCTAATCCACACCTACTGTTTTGGTGTTAAATACACTCTGAGCTGCAAAAGCAAATGGACTTGTACATTTTTGGGATGAATGAATGTGCAGAAGCATCTGGAAATACAGGGCAGAGCGGTCTGCTTAGAGTTTGGAATGCAGGTAATTTTTCTGAGTGTTACAGAGAGAAGCATCTGACTCATCCTTCAAGTCAGACAGCAAGCAAGGCACCAGGTGGGAGGCTAATGAAATTATGTGCATTCAGAGGAAAGCACGAAAAATATGGAATAATTCTGTCTTCAAGGGCATAATTTGAAAATAGCAACATAATTATGTTCAAATACTTCAAAGTTTTCCTAAACTAAGTAATTCTTTGCAGCAGCTAGCAGTGTTTACTTGTTCAACCTTGCACAGAGGTGAGCCCTGCAAGTCTTTGAAGAACAACTGTAGTGCTCTGCATATTAATCAAGGCAATTAGGCCTGTGATGACTACATGAGCACTGCAGCATTCAATATCTTTGTGTGAAAAAATTACAGTTGTGCCCTGCATACAGTCAAATAACTGACCACCACAGTTTCCTGTTCTGTACTAGAAATATGATTACTTCTAATACCATCTCTTGAATCCCCAAACATGTCTTCTGGAAAAAGCTATTTTACAAGGATACTTTCAAGAAAGCAGGGTATAGGAGTGTGCAGTATGTATGAGTACTATTTAGCCTATGTTCAGCCCTACTTGACATAAGATAGAGACATGCAAACAATCCCTATTCCTAAAACACTCTCAGATGGGAGAGGACAGTAGCCGGAAGGGTTAGTGATTCCAAGACATTTACTCTTTCTGCTTTGAAATCTTGCATTACCTTAAGTCATATGTGATAACTGGTTTTGTGACAAAAATACTCTAATAATTGCTCAAAAAAGTTAAATAAAACCCGATAAAGCAGAAAAAGCAACCTTCCTGCATATTTCAAGTTATCACTTATTTAGCTGCAAATTGCAGATCAGCCCCTCCCATTAAAATAGGAATCTGGAAATGTCTGAAAGGAAAACTGCCAAACACCATCAGCAGTAGGCTGAAAAAACATGACAAGCAATGCTTTTATCTGCCTATACATCATTCGATACGTTTCCAGTCGATGCCCACATGACTGCCCATGCACTGGCATATCTCACTGTGGGCAACAGGGACCACTGCCTAAACTGAAAACAGGTAAAAGAGGGAAAGAATTAAGTGTCCCTGTATGGAGAAATAAACGGTGATTTGTCACTGTATCAGCTAAGAACTGCTTGGGCAGCAATACATGGTGTTTCTTTGGGTTTTAAACGAGATCTGCAAACAAGAACGAGGCTTTCACATGCACATTCACGAAGTATAACCACAGACACAGATGCAACAGCCAAAAAGCCAACTGTTACCTAAGCAACCACTTCCAGCTTGACTGTAAAAAAGGAAAAAAAAAAAAGCACAGCACTAACAGAAAAGACACTCAGAGCATACAGCACAGCAGCTACCATAAATTCCTATTTTTTCCCTGCACTCACCATGTAACCACTTAAAGGTTATTTCTGCAAAAAAACCCACTTTGTGAGAAACAGCATCTGACTCCATCAATTGTTCTTATTTAATGGAATCAGCGTGGAAAGCTTGAAAGCTTGCTAACCTCTTAGGCCAAGAAGAACAGTAAAATATAGAGATTAAAAACAGTTAAAGGGAAGGACTTCAGGTGCTTTACCTTTCCCTTCTTTTCCATAAGCAAGGGCTGGTGGAATAGTTAGTTTCCGCTTCTCTCCCACACACATGTCCTTCAGACCTTTGTCCCAGCCTTTGATAGCTTCCCTTATGCCAAGTGTAAACCACATAGGTTGACCATTGTTATGCTTGTGACTAGAAAAAGAACGGAATAAAACACAAGTCTTTAGACAGCAAGTTCCATAAAAGGCACACAGAAAAGATGGAAGATGCTCCCAGCATAGATGTATAATTACAAACACACCACTATCTGGCACCTTGGCATTTCTTAAATGAAAGACCTAGACTTTTAAAGTCTTTAAAACTTACACCTTGCATGACAAGGTTCCTTAAAAAGTGGAAAGAAACATGCCATATAGAAGTTGTTTTATGACAACACTGAGCAACCTGGATCCCCACCTTCACTCCCCTGATCATCTAATTCCACTTTAAAACTGATCAGACTAGAAAGGCATTTCTACTTAAAAATCTACATTCAAAGCCATGCATATTCTTTGGTAAATTGCAAATCAAAACCCAGCTTGGTCATGACTACAATATACCTTGTAACATGCTTAGAAGAATCAGCCACATCTCCTCCAAAAAAAAAAGCTGTAGGAAAACAAAACTAGACAACAGACAGTCTAAAAAAAACAGAATCAAATGCATGCAAAACATTCAAGTTTAAAATAGGCAGATAGGCCCCTTTCCCAATTTAACCAGGTGGTACACCAGGACTGGGTTCACTCTACTGACAGACAGAATTTTAAAAGCTTGCTTTACTAGTCATGCAGGGAAAGTGCTTAATAAGAAAACAGAGCACTTACAGGAGGAGTTAGTCAGCACCAAAAACTTTAGTGTCACTAGAACTCCTTCTAGAGAGGCAGGTTAACTACAAGAGAAAATTAGTGAGATTTTAGTTGAAATCGTCTGCAAGAGCATAAACATGCATAAACAGAGCATAAATAATTGTTTGGGTTTTTTTTTAATGTGTTCTACAAAAGCAGATTTCAGATACAGCCTACAGATACTTGAGCATTCTCCTGTCTCCCCCTGTTAACACTTCGTTGATATTTTACAGGAAAGGCAACATTAGCAAGTCGTTGCAGGCTCTTAGACTACCTCGGATTTCTGGCTCTTCCTTCTTCTTGCATTACTGTGGCTCTGGTATGTTGATTTGTCTGGTCGGGGGCAGGTGAAGAATATGCCCTTTCAGTAATGAAAAGCTGTCGTTGTGCTGCTAGTAGTGGAAGGAGATGCACAACTTTTTCTCTTTTTGCATTAGGGGCAGACTTCTCCCCTAGAAGTTCGCTTTAGAAGCCAGACAGAAATTCGTGCATAGCAGAAGACTTATTAAACCACTGAGATCATACACAACAACCTGTGTCGAAATTGCACAAGAGGATGCCTAACATCCCCATCTTTTCCCAAATGCTCTGTGGCTCTGCTTTCTACAGACTAACCAGAAAACAAAAGCTATTTAATTTTATAGCCTCGATCTGACAAGTGGAAGGCAGGTGAGCTTTACTGCTGGTGTTTCTCTTGAACAGCAGTGTGAGTCGGTGCTTCCTAAACTGTCGAAGTGTAAAGACAACCCAAACTTTCTGAAAATAGGTGGCGGTGGAAAAGGTCCCACAGGCAAGTTTGTGCAGCGTTATTTAAGCTATTTGTGCTCAATAAAAAATAAAACCTACGGCATAATACGAACGTGCATCCATTGCTTTTGCTTTCCTGCACAGAGGTGGACAGGAGTTTTGGGAGGGAGGCGTCATTGTAAAAATAAAATTAAAAAAGCACCCGTCCTGAACGAAACGCTCCTTAGAGAGCTGTTATGCAGATGGATTGCGGGCCGCTGTGCGGGGTCCGGATGCAGAACGCTGCCAGCAGAGATCACCTACGCTATCGCACATACACAGATACCTACGTGGTACAGTCGAGGTGCTGTTCTCCCGCGCAGGCTCACCCGCCAGCCCGCGCCAAGGCCAGCCGCCCGCAGCGCGCTACTCACGTGGAGTGAAACATGGAGCCATCCCGCTCCAAGTAGCCCTCGTAGTGAACCAGCATCATGTCCCCCCACTTGGTCCTCCTGTGGCAGAGGAACGGCTTCTGCAGCACCTCCACCTTCACGTCAGCCGCGGGGATCAGCGCCGCGGCCGCGCAACCCA
>NW_010266477.1:0-5773 GCF_000690775.1 Eurypyga helias
ACCATTCTGTGATTCTGTAATTGAATTATTGTCATAAGAATGCTACTATTAATTTAATATCAGATACTTAAGCCAAATGGTAAAGTATTAAAAATAAAACAAACCTGTATTTGAATCAATTAGGCTTTTGTTTTTAAAGGAAATTTTCCTCTTTTTAAGAGGAAATAGGAGCTGGATTTTGTCAGTACGTAGTTATGTGGTATCTTTAAATATAGCTAAAAATTTATGTGCACTATGGTTTCTAAAGTCTGAAATGAAAGTTTTTAATGAGAATGCATTTGTCTAACATATTTAATTTTATCATGTTAGGATTGAAGACAAAACTATGATATAAATGTATGAGTTAACTTTAACTAGAAGAACATGAATAACGGTATCGCTAAACTTAAGTAACAGATGTGCTGGGGTAATTGCTATTTATTTGGAAGGATATTGCACTTGAAAACTGATATTTTGGGCTGCTAGATGACTCACCTTTACTTACCTTCTTATATCCTCATCTAGTAAAGAAGATGAAGAGCTACAGATTTAGTAGCATGCCCAAGTGAACCCAGAGAGGCTTGATGATTTTCACTGCTACTCTGAGAGTCCAAAGTAAATGCTTTTCACTTTCAAGAGTATGGATCTTCAACACTGATACTGCAGCTTGTGTGTTCAGCAGTTAGTATATTTTATAATATATAATGCAATATTACTTTTACGAAAAAATGGATAACGAAGTATTGCACCTCTTAGAATATTTTATGCTTTTTCTTATTACACCTGCGTTGTTTTTCTTGTCATAGTTACATCCTGATTTTGCAAACATCTCTGTCCCTAGCTTTACAAAAAAGGAACATTTCCAAGGAGTTAAGAAGGGCAAAGGCCACTCAAAAGGGGAGTGTTTACAGATATGACATCCTGATCCTGTAGTTAAATTCTTACCCTGTGTCTAAACAGATGAATTTAAATTATTAGAAGTGATGCATGTCTGCAAGTATCATATTACAGCAATGGCTTAGATAGCAGACTTAGCTAACGAACAGGTCACTGCTGTTTGCCAGCAGAAGGCATATTATGTTATGTTGCAAATGAATAATTTATACATAAGAGTAAGAAGACAGAAGTCAAGGAGAAGAGAGAAAAATGTAATTTCTCAAGATTTCAAGACCATCTTTGAGGTTTACAGAATTGCCTCTTTTTTATCTCTACTGAACATGCAGGCAGAACTTTTCTGCTGTATGCATTTATGAAGTCCTGCTTTCCCCACAGCCATTTAAAAATAGGTTTGCTATATAATATTCCTAATGGCTGTGGCCATCATCACTTAGGCAGGTGCTGCAGCTGGCCGCTCATTCCCACAGCAGTCGCACACTGCATTGGTGGCATCGGCATTCATGTAGCTGTATGGTGAAATAGTTAAGGCATTTATCTCGCTGAAAATCAGCTTACAAGAAGAAGAAATAGATTTTTTTTTTTTTTCAGCTAGGTCATGCTCAAATCCCACCTAACATGTCCATGTATGAATAGGTGTACCCAAACAGAATAAGAGGTGTGGATGAGTAGCTTGGGTTGGAAAGGAGAGGCACTCACTGCACAAACTGGGAAAGCTACTGGTAAGATTTCAGAACCTGTGCTGGAGGAGAATGGATTCCCCCTACTGATACCTAGTTGAACACATTTGCCAATGTTCACATCTGATGTAAGAAGTGCAAATTTGACATTCTTAGAAACACAGAAATCAGATTCATAGAATGGCTTGAGCTGGAAGGGACCTTATAGATCATCTAGTTCCAACCCCCCTGCCATGGGCAGGGACACCTTCTACTAGACCAGGTTGCTCAAAGCCTCATCCAGCCTGACCTTGAAGACAGCCAGGGATGGGGCATCCACAACAACAACCACCTTCTCCAATTTCAGATGAGCTGTCCTGTCTCTTTCTGTCTATCTGCTGTAGATCACTTGTCTGTCAAAACGATTTCTGAAATACCCATTTTTAAGTACTGGCCTTCATTCTACATCATTCATTTTGTAGAAGCCAGAATTAAAAGAGCTTTAGAATTAAAAGAGCTTCTAGAAAAGTCATAACTTTTGTAAAGGGAAGTCAGATATTGTAATTTGCTTCCCTAATTGTAAGGTAGAATTAATCACCTAGTAATTAGATGGTAGATAGTTGTCTAGTGTTATAAAAATTGAAAAGTAATATATAGGGCAACTAAATATTCATGCATAGTGATGTGATCTGCATTAGCTTTTGTCCCTCAAGAGACAGGTTTTAAAAGTTGTTAGGTCAAAACTCCGTGACGGTTAGGCACGTAAAAAAATTAATTATTAAGAAAAAAATAATAAAAAAAACCAAAACCAAAAACCGGTATTTTGCCACTGTATTAACCTGCTGCCTGCCAATATCTTGAACAATGTGTGCAGTTTTAGTCTTGGAGTGGACTAGAGCCAGGGGAGTGTTGGAATGGAGACAAGGATGACTGGAGGTATGGAGGAGTTTCCATAGGAAAGATTGGATGGGCAAGAGTTCTTGAGCTTCGGGAAGCACAGTAAAAGGGGATAGAAGTTCTATAAGGTAATGAAAGACAAAAAATTGCACTGGACATACTTATTCACTATTTTTCCTAATAAAAGAATTAAGGGACTACTGGAATTATCATGCAACAAATAGAAGATGAAGAAATGTGTTGCTTGTATTATTTTTTCTGGTCTGTTTTTTTTATATTTGACTTCCCATGCTTCTCCACAGCACTTTTTTTATGCATATGCTCATTTTCATCATGAGAGAATGGCTTAAAACTCACTTCTGAACTATGTCTCATATAAAAATTGTGTGTGTATGATATGGTGCAATTAGATGAAATAGTTAAGTTTAATTTTACATTGATTAATGAAAAAGGAGTCTCGTATGGTGTTTAGCAAGTTTTTGATCTAATAGTCTTTCAGAAGTGAGTTTTGATTGTGGGTAACTAGAGAGGTATTGATGTTTGAGATCTTAAATACTATCCCAGAGTCATCAGAAAGTATGAGATGGGAAACCTGTAACATATCATGGGAGAGTGCTCAGGAATTTGAGTAATCTGAAAACAAGTGAAAAGTAAATGCTGCTGGATAATGCAGGTTTCATGCTCAGAGAAGTTGCAGCCTAAGTTCAGAAGAAATTCTGCAGCAAACTCTATCAGCTCCCCTGCAACAAAAGAGGTTCTTACCTTTGCTTGCTATATTTTTAATGACTCTTGCTATTACTTAGCTGGTTGGATGCTTGAAATAATTTTAAATTGAATGAAAATAGCTATCTTGTAGAACCATAGAATTACAGAATGGTTTGGGTTGGAAGAGACCTTAAAGATCATCTAGTTCCAACCCCCCCTGCCATGAGCAGGGACAATGTATTTTAAAAGCAGGTTTAATGTATTTTAGTGAGAGAAACTTCTCAGGCCATTTTGTCATGATATGGCTTTTTATTCTTTCTAATGTATGCTGCATGTCCTGTAAAGTTTGGCTTGCCTCAAAAAAGGAAGAGCTAGTGTTGTAGTCAGTATGATACTGCATAACGATGGAACGGAGTAGCAGAGATGAAGTAAAAGCAGTTTAAAATCTGCAAACTAATAAGAATCCACATGAAAAATGTGAACCTGTTTTTGAGAAGAATGGACATAGTCTGAAGAAATTTGCTGCTGAGTGGTCTGAGCAGCGCGTCACCCTCTGTGGCGTTGTGCATAACCAAAGGCATGGAGCGAAGACAAGACTTAAATTACAGTTTGGACAATCCACCCACAGAAAATCAGGAGTTGAGGTAGAAGCTTTACTAATATAAAGGAGGCAGATACTCAACTTGCCCATGTATTTGCTTTGTGTAGTTTAAAGGTAAAGAAAATGATGTCTCTTCTCACGGTTGCATGGGTGTACGTGCAGCTGCAGTACAGTATACTGCAACCAGTACAGTGCCTTTGGGTCTGCAACGCAGGCTCAAAATGCAACTTTCTAATCTTTCATAACAGTGATAATTTTAAAGCCTAACTGTCTGTAAGTGTCAGTTATTATTTGTTTCATTATTGAATATTTCAGTTCTTGGAAGGGAGAAGTAGGTGGAAGTGGAATGTGTATATTGTTTTTGGGAAGGGCATTTAGAGACAACAGTGAATAGAAAAGAAATCAGAGAAAATAGGATGAAGGGAAAACTCTAACCAGGATATACCTGGGCTTGAAGGCAAAGTCTGCAGTGCTAAATAAAACAGCTTTTGGCAAGCCTGAGCACTGGAACTCCTGATTAGGCTGGTTCCTGGTACAGTTTTGACCATGGCACTTACTAGTCTTTTCAGACAGTGCCTGGGCTGGGAATGACATGCAGCAGGGACTGTTCCCAGTGTGCAGGGACCTCACATACTGTCCCAGCAGGTTGGGAAACTCATTTCTACAGTCTGTCAGTAAGGGCTGTTCAATGTGACATACAGAGGAAAAGTGACTAATGGGAGTAACTGGAAGTTTTATTATTGCGTAAGGGGCATATTTGTCTTCGCCTTTTGTGTAAAATTCTTGTGAGTTCTGAAAGTACTCAATGAATGTCAACTGATGAAGGCAACTACTGCATAAACAAGTGTCATGTTGTGCATTGATAATTAGCCTCAGGGCACATAAGGGACTTTTTATGTGTATGAGTTAATATGTGTGTAAGTACAGGTAGTACCTACCCACCTGGTTTATTTTTGTCCGTGGCCAGGTTATAGCTATTGCTTAAAAAGAGCTTCATAATAACATACTAGGACACTGTTCTCTGAAAAAATTAAGAAGGTGATAAGCAGAATTTATTTGAAGGAAGAAAAGGTTCAAAATTGCTTATAAAGTAAGCCCTTATTCACTAAGAAAAAGTTATATAATGCTGGAGTTTGGTAAAGAATAAGCACCTTAATGTGAAGATGCTATTTGTGTAGTATACACATGGTTACTTGAACGGAAAAGATGATGTGAAAAAGATAATATACTATTTCTAAGTCCATAATGTCCAGCACTGAAAGAAATTACCAGTCAGAGTGTTAGAAGAAAAGGAAGGACTTTGATAACAGAATTCTATCATAGAATCAGAATGGTTTGGGCTGGAAGGGAACTTAAAGCCCATCTAGTTCCATCCCCCCTGCCATGGGCAGGGACACCTTCCACTAGACCAGGTTGCTCCAAGCCTCATCCAGCCTGGCCTTGAACACTTCCAGGGATGGGGCATCCACAGCTTCTCTGGGCAACCTGTTCCTGTGCCTCACTACCCTCTCCAGGAAGAACTTCTTCCTGATATCTAATCTAATCCTCCCCACTTTCAATTTAAACCCGTTACCCCTTGTCCTGTCGCTACAGGCCCTTGTAAAAGTCCCCCCCAGCTTCCTTGTAGCCCCTTCAGGTACTGGAAGGCTGCAATAAGGGCTCCCCGGAGCCTTCTCTTCTCCAGGCTGAACAAGCCTAACTCTCTCAGCCTGTCCCCATAGCAGAGGTTGCCCAGCCCTCTGATCATCTTTGGTTAGCTTTCTGGGCTGATACGATTGGCTTTCTGGGCTGAATTCTACTAGAGAATTTGCAGTTAGTAGAGATTTGCAGTTGTGTGAACCAGTTATTCTTTCTTCACAGCTTCTGGCACAGGAGACAATGAAGAAAAGTAGTATTTCTAGCTGAAAGTGACCTGAGCCACTTGTGGGCTTGACTTTCAATCTTCTTTGGCCAGAAATCATGTTCTGAGTCTTAGTCAGCTTGTAGATAAGCAACAGTTACAATGATTATTCCGCAGTACATATGGAGAAGTTTCCCT
>NW_010266477.1:5786-11480 GCF_000690775.1 Eurypyga helias
GATAAGTTTTTTAGAATTCTTCATAGATGGTTCATCCCATATTCTGTTATAGAACTACTGTTAGGGTACATTACATATAATGGGTTTTTTTTATTTTTCAAAAGTTAAGTTCTCATGCTGTGCTGTTTCTTGAAAGTTGTGCAATAGTGTGTACGAAGCGTGTAGTACTTTTGGATCCAAGGCATTTTCAAGAAACTGTGTTTTCAGTAAGGAGGATTATCTGTATTTTTCAGTGGCCAACTATATATAGATACAGAAAACAAAAGCTGAGATCATAACACTAACATATTAGGATGTTTTATAAAAAAATAGGATAATCTTAAGCCTCCCAAAATCAGAGATAGGGGACAAAGTAGGGGGACCAAGGTGCCATGTGGTGGGCAGGTGAATCTGCTTGGAATCAAAGAAAATTGTCATTTTTCAGGGTTTGAATTAGAAGTCTAAACTTGTTGCCTGCTGAGCTTATGGTAACACTTCTGAATGCATCATCCTTATGCTTTCAAATTATACCATAAAGCTAAGATATTTTTTTGAAAGAGCCTTTATCAGATGTCTAGGAAAAAGCCTGTCCTTTATAAGAACTGTTTACTGTGGTGAACAAGTGATATGTGTGTGTAAAATATACTGGATGAATAATTACAGTGAAAATGGATACTGGCAGATGTGAAAGAGCCACCCCTTTAAGCAAAGAATTTTGCTCTTAGGCAAATTACAGGATGAATTGATGCTGGCAGACATGGAAGGGTCAGCCCTCTAAGGCAAGAATTTTGCTGTTACATAAAAGCTTGTTCCTAACATGTTGATCAGTACAATATGTCCAGTTGTGATGTGTCAGACATACCCTTTTGTACCGTTCACGCTGCCTGTTTAGAGTGCTGTTACGCTCTTTCCTCTAGTCACATGAACTCTGTTCTTTCAAATTTGCCTTGATCATGAGAGACTGTTCTGTGCTGCAGGGACACTGTACAATGGGTAACACTCAGATGTGAGAGCGATGCCCAGCTTTTTTGAAAAATGTGAGTCATCATCCACCAACTGAAGTAATGTCATTAAGGATAATATAAGTGAGAGTGACCTAATTTTTATACAGCGAACTATGTGTCCTTATGCACCCTTGATGTGCCAGTCACGGTTTTGTAGACTTCTAGCGTATGCCTCTCAGTCACCTCTTTCCTGTTTTGAAGAATCCCAGCCAACTAGATAATCCTGAAGTTTGTTAATCCTTTTGGTCTTCCTTCTTGTCTCTCTTTGAACCTTTTCAAGTTCTACTGTGTCCTTTTTGACACAGTGAATCCAAAGTGCACAAAGTGCACTCCACCGTAAGCAGATTATGGATTTATCCAGTGGCATAATTATGTTTTATGTTTTGCTTTTGGCTCCTTTTTTCTCAGTTCTTAAAATCTGATTTGCTTTTTTGCTTGCTATTGAAGACACAAAAAATGTCAAATGTAACTTCTAAAAGTTACTAAGGAAGTCTCAATACTGAGACTTACTGCTGAGGTTGCTTTTCTCAACTGAGGCACTGATATTCTAGGCCATTTTTTGCTCTAGGAGTATAAAGTAATTTCACGTACAAAGAAATAATTCTTAATAGCCATTTTCTTTGATCACTCTAATTACAAATCCAAACACCATAATCATTAGGATTCTACAACATGTACGACAGGAGAGAATGTGATTGGCATTATGTAGTATATAACTGTCATTGTGCTGTCTTAAGATTTCTATGGTAAAAAAAATTACTACTTGTAGTTTTTATTCCTTTTAGTATAGATCTTTTGCACCAGATTGCCTCTCCTACTCATACTTTTTGTGTATGTGTCGCATAACATGGAACAGTGATTTCAAACCAGAGCAAGACAAAATGTCAAACAGGGCAAAAATGTCATAGTGACAGTGTTCTTCTCTTCCTCTTCAGCTTCTTTTCTGTAGTATGAGGTGTTGAAAACTGGTAAAGATTTTAACACTGCTTAATGTCAGAAATCACACATCTGTCAAATTAAGTTGTAATTTTGTTGAAGAATTTATTATCATTCTGGCAGACTCAAATCCACAACTGATTTTTGTTAAATTTTGAGGATAAAAGACAAAACATTATACTTCATGTCATTTTATAATAATTGCTTGCTTTTAAAGATTTTTCTTCTTTTTCCTCCCAGAAGTCATCTGCCACGTTTATAGTTGCTATGCTATTTCAGCACCAAATGGTGGATGTGCAGAATGTTAAGCTGAAATAGATTCTGTAGGACCTTTGCCTTTGCAGTTTGACACTCAGTATGCTGTTAAAAGCAAAGTTTTGAGGTCTTGGAAACGGCGCTAATATTTATTTGGTGATAACATAATGAAAGTATTTTCACATTGTTCACACTATATTCACAACTGATAATGTTTATATGCTCTGTTGAAAAGCACAACCATGTTAATATGTGAGAAAATGGTGCAAAAATCATTCCTCTGTATTTTTTGCTTGAGGTCGGTCGATACACTAGACTTGTTGTTATGTTGGTTTGAATTAGATGTAAGAAAACTTACATTAAAGATAAATTGATTCTCAAGAACAGAATGTGAGAAAAAAGATCCAAAGTTTGCAAAATAGTGTCCATAGCTCCTCCAAACAACTGCCTCTCATTGTTATGTAATGAAAAAACAGAAGCAGCTGGATTTCCAGTCTGCTAATACAATTTTATGCTATTTGCAAGTACTAGTCTTGGTTTGATTTAAAAAAAAAAAGTTTAAAAAACTACTGTGTACAAGCCACTGCAATGTCACCATGGAACTTCCGTAGGTAATGAGTTAGGCACTGCGAAACTGGTTCTTGCAATGAGAAATTTAAATATGGAATCCTTTGTAGGTGTGTTCTGGTTCTTCCATTTTTAGCAAACAGTTATGTAAAATTGACCATATCTGTGTCATCTACTCTTGTCATATCTCTAGGGAAAGGGAAGAAGGTATTTCAGCAGGGCTGGAGGGGGCATGTTGAGCTGAATTCTCCGTAACCCTCATTTTTCCTATTACTGGCACCAACAGTCGGATCTCCACCCACTAGAATTTCCTCTGCGAAAGAGTTTTGAGTAAACCATATTCACAACCTTTCTGAACTCACAAGTAAAGATATTTGCGTTTGGGCTTGATTCTGGTGGGTGCTATTCTGCTGTGCATTTCCAGGCCTTGCCAGAAGGCTGCTGGCATTAGGATTGTTCACAAGCAGCCCTACAGATCATGGATGCAGAGGGTGTCAGCATTTCTAGTGTCCGATGTTGCTCCTGTTCGAAATGCTCCATAGCCTTCCATATGCAAATGAAAGCAAGTTTAGCTGCTTACCCACCCTTCCTTGGATTAAAACAAGGATTTATTTCTTAGTTGCTTGATACTGACATTTTTAATAGAGTCTTTGAGTAATTTTCAAAGGATTTAGTATTCAAAGGAGTCTGTTGTTACTTTGCACATCTGCTTGGGTGCCTCAGACCTACTGTGAGCTCATGATTGCAGCATTTCAGCATCTTTGGATTAATGGTCTATTAATTTTCATTCCCCAGGTATCTCCCCATCATACAAGCACAGTGGGGCTGAGATACCTGGGTGATGAGAAGTTAATATGGAGACTGCAATGCTGGCTAACACAGTGTAGTCTCAACTAGAATAGTTCTGTCTTGGCTCTCAGTTAAAAATTGTAGAGGAATAGAACTGGAAGCTATGGTTACATGGCCTATACTTAAGCTGATGGATCGTATGAGATCTAGGTTGGCTTTGCTTGGAGTCACACTGGGAGCCTCTGTATCCCCAGCATAGCTAACACCCAAAGCAGATAACACTTCAATGGATATTTGAGAGTTACTTCTCTTTTCACATTGTGTTTTGTATTGTTTCAGCATTACATTGTTACTGTCAACGTTTGTAGATGTGAGTGATTTTCAGTGTAAAATTTGCAGGATCTGTTCTGTTTGCTAGTGGAGCCATGTGACTGGTAACTATGAGAGCTTGGCAAACCAGATGAATTAAGATGCTGGTTGTATAACTGAATGTGTTATAGAAAGAACCTTTTCTTAAATTTCTGTAACACGCTGAAATTTCACTGGAACATACAGTATTCCAATACAGGAAAATCATCAGAAATTCTGGTTAATGTCTGACAGAATTCATACATCACTTTAAAATAATGTTAAGTTTGACCCAAAACCTGTTGTTCTCACTGGGTTTTACTCTCTTACTGCAGATCAATTAAGAAACTGTAGAGGAAGACAAGAGAGGAAAGATGTATGCTTTATTTTTCCTCATCTATGGCTTACGATAATTTAGAAGGTACAGGAAATTTTGTGCACCATTTACCTAAATCAGGAACAAAATCTATTTTTTATTGGAAAACCTATAACAAAGGTTGTTTCTACATGGCCATGTCGTTAGGTTTTCCAAGTAGA
The DNA here is from genome assembly GCF_000690775.1 of Eurypyga helias. NCBI lineage: Eukaryota > Metazoa > Chordata > Aves > Eurypygiformes > Eurypygidae > Eurypyga > Eurypyga helias. Next base: position 10,202 of record NW_010266477.1, read on the forward strand.
ATTACGGAAATTGAAATAGTAGCTCTCTATTCCCTCCAAATTCCACGCATCTACCAGCATTTAAACTGAATAGGATAATAAGATGTTAGAACAGAATCATAGAATAGTTTGGGTTGGAAGGGACCTTAAAGACCATCTAGTCCCACCCCCCCTGCCATGGGCAGGGACACCTTCCACTAGACCAGGTTGCTCCAAGCCTCATCCAGCCTGGCCTTGAACACTCCAGGGATGGGGCATCCACAGCTTCTCTGGGCAGCCTGTTCCAGTGCCTCTCCACCCTCTCCGGGAAGAACTTCATCCTGATATCTAATCTAAACCTCCCCACTTTCAATTTAAACCCGTTACCCCTTGTCCTGTCACTACAGGCCCTTGCAAAAAGTCCCCCCCAGCTTCCTTGTAGCCCCTTCAGGTACTGGAAGGCTGCAATAACGGCTCCCCGGAGCCTTCTCTTCTCCAGGCTGAACAAGCCCAACTCTCTCAGCCTGTCCCCATAGCAGAGGGGCTCCAGCCCTCTGAGCATCTTCGTGGCCTCCTCTGGATTCATTCCAACTGGTCTATATCCTTCTGATGTTGAGGGCTGCACAGCTGGACACAGTACTCCAGTTGCGGTCTTACAAGAGGGGAAAATCCCCTCCCTCGACCTGCTGGCCACACTTCTGATACAGTCCAGGTTACACTTGGCTTTCTGGGCTGCCAGCGCATACTGCTGGCTCATGTTCAGCTTTTCACCCACCAAGATGATCCAGTACAGAGAAGTATCCCAGGGCAGCAACATTCAGATCTGAGCTTTTCCTGAGTTCTTGTATGACTTAGATCGAAATATTTGATCTCAGAATTTTAAAAGTATTTAGATGACATTACCTGCCATGGATTTCAGTTGTAATTAGGGATTCAAATGCTCACAGGTACTATGCTAATATCACTTCAGACTGTAATTTTCCATCAGTAAAATGAAGAACATATCCTCACTTCCCTGCTCTTCTTAGAGTGTGGTACTTTTAACCACTGAAGTGTTCAGAAATTATGATACACAATCTTAAGATAGAGAAATAGTAGATTCTGGTGCTCTTAAAACTAAGAATGCACAGTTTTTATTTAAGTGAGGTTAGATTCAACAAGGCCAAGTGCTAAGACATACACTTGGGTCACAACAACCCCATGCAGTGCTACAGGCTTGGGGATGAGTGGCTGGAAAGCTGCCTAGTGGAAAAGGACCTGGGGGTGTTGGCCAACAGCCAGCTGAATGAGCCAGCAGTGTGCCCAGGTGGCCAAGAAGGCC
>NW_010266477.1:11890-66230 GCF_000690775.1 Eurypyga helias
GAAGAGGCTGCCCGGGGGAATGGTTGAGTCACCATCCCTGGAGGTGTTTAGAAGGTGATGTAGATGTGGTGCTTGGGGAAGTGGTTTAGTGGTGGACTTGGCAGGGTTATGTTAATGGTTGGACTCATGATCTTAAAGGTCTTTTCCAACCTAAAATTCTATGAAAACTATGATGTTGTGAGCATTTTAAATTAATGCATCCAGGATGCAGCACTGAGCTCTTTGATATCAAACAATTTAAGAAGAAAGTATCTAGACACAAGGTAAGCTAGAGATAAAAACTCTAATGTTTCCTAGTAATTAAAGTAAGAGAGTCTGATAGAAAGTTGTTTTGTAGTAAACCAGTTGTGCCTGTTGTTGCACTGTGGTGTATTTGTATATACACCTTCCCAAGTGTATATAGGGATTTGGAACACATATAAATGGCAGATTTGGAAATAGGTAGAAAACATGGCCATGACAGTGGAAATTGTGTAATTATCTTTAATAGTTTGCAGGGAATAGCACCATCAATGTCATTTAAGTTGGAGGCAGGTAGTGGGTTAACGCAAGCGTATCAAATCACACACACTGAGCACAAGATTTGTTCAATTAGTTTCAGTTCACGTTCGCAGCGGAATGTAATGTGCCTGTTCCCCAGGTATAAGATGGTGCCACATCTTGTCTCCTGACCCAATGTACTGTACAGAGTCCCACATCACATGGCTTGGCATATGAGGTCTTTCACAATGAGAGCGAAGAAAGTTGAGAGTTCTTATGAGCTGTTTTTCTGAGCACTCAAATGGATGTTACTCATCCTGGAGGTTCAGAGGGTTTTTTTGTCAGTATGACAATTACTAGAGATGAAGGAACACTCTTAAGGAAGTGTTTGGAGTCGTTAATAGCTGCAAAATGTATCAGCCAGGCTGTAGCTTTCAATTTTTTTTTTTTTAATAGTCTTTGAACATTCATTTAAGATTTTTACTTGGGTACAGCATGACTGAACAAATAGTGGGTGATTGTGTGCAGTGTGTGAATAAAAATGAAATGTGGGTGAGAGAGGAAAGCAGCAGCAGTTTTGGTTACCGTTAAGAAATGGTGGTGGCACTGAAATTTTCCTGTTGCACACTGAGAAAATGAAGGTTTTGTTGGCCTAGGTTATACCAGTTGTAAAACAACGTGTCTGATTAATAATGCATTCTATTGAAAAGGAATGGGAGGTTTGCTTAGGTATGATTCATGGTTGTCTGGTGCAGTAATTAGGTCTGTTGCTTGCCTTAAGGTCAGCATGACCTTGTTTATTTTAATTTTTCAGTCTGGAGTGTCTGTGCAGTTGGTGTTTAAGGAGGAATTAGCAAGGGAGAGCAATTTATTGGTATCTCTAGCTTTTGGCAAATGTGCATTTCCTTTCATTATTCTTTTTCTTATTCATTACTGAAACACTGGGTTGTTTTATAAAACTTAACTGACCTTTTATTTTACTCTTTAATGACATCTTTTTTCTCAGAGGTTTTAAAACATATACTGTGGCTGTTAAGATCTTTGTCAAATCAGTGATACGAGGCACAAAAGTACTTGTATGATTTTAAATACAAAGCAGTATTTGAAAAGGTTCTTATGTGCCCTTAATAAGCTCTAATACGAAAGACAATCCTATTCCAGCTATCCTGTTACTTCATAAATAGCAGTTTGCTACACCCGCCTCCTCAGTTGCCTTCACATTCATTAGTATTTCACAGTAGATGTCTGCACATCATTTTGCAGTTCTCCTCAATGTTGTTTTTTTTTTAAATCCTGTTTCTTTAATACCTACGAAAACTGAAAGTCATCTCCTGACATGGTTTTTCTGGCAGCATGATTGGAATAGCTCGCAATCTTCAGTATAACTGTTCTCTGCACCTTAGAGAAGTGATATTATCCTCAATTTACAGTCAAACAGTGGAAGGACATTGAGGTTACAGGAAAAAAAAAAACCCACACAAAAGAAAAAATGCAGGCAAGTGACTTAGAAGAATTTACACGGAACATCCCAAACTGAAATCCTGAGAACCCTGATCAGCTATTGCTACACCAGGAGAACCCAATTCCAGTTCTGTGGGCCCACAGCTGTCTGGGGAGATATGGCCCGAGGGCCCTGCTGTGCAGGGGCTATTGCCCACGCTGCTCAGGGTAGCATTCTTCAGCAGAGTGGATGGGCTGTGTCTGCTGTGCCCTTCACATGGCTTTGTGCCTCTGAGGCCCAGGTTTTGTGCATGTGTCTGCAGGTGGCCAGTGGCTTCACTAACACTGAACTGTGTAGCCAGAATGGACTGTTCGGGGTCTCGTGGTGTGGCATGTGCTGCTGCATGCGTGGCAGCATGGAGTGAGGGCACCAGGCCCTTTGGAAAACTGTTGGAGAACCGAGTAGAGTGATGGAAGCAAACTTGACGCAGTCCTGTCCATGCTGCTTAGAAAAAGGAGTGCTCTATTTGATTACTAGCAGAATTAAAGCTGAGTGCAGAATGCCTGGATATAAACTGATGTGTATGGAGTGCAGACAGTCAGGTGATCAGGAGCTAAAAGCAAACTGGAAGCCAAGTTGTTTGACAGAGTAGATGCATCCATAGACATTCCAATTTTTGCCTTTGAGAGTGAGATTTAGTTTGAGGTTAAGGTTTCTTGTTTGCATGCTTTTTTCGACATTTGAGAGGTCCTCAGGTATTCTGCCTGGCTTGGTCTCCTGTAGGACTTACATTCTGTTTGTGGGACCAATGCAGCTGTCTCACATACCCTGGAGCATAGCAAAGACCACTAAACATCTGTGTTTAAGCAAGCAAACTGAGCCCCAAGACTCCTAAATATAGATGTCTTCATGTGGACATCTACAGCTGCAACTCCTGCTAGTCAATGAAGATACAGCAAATGTGGTCAGTGGAGCCAGGTGAGCGACTCAGCTAATGTCAGAGTAAATAAACAATAGTGGCTGGTCAGCTGATCCACTGTCAGCTCCTTTGATTTTATTGATTATCGAGTAGATACCTGCAGCTTGATTCACTTGTCCAAATACAGGTGCCTCGTTTCATGTGAGGTTGGTCGGTTTACCCGAGCTGTCCGTAAAGGACTGGTGGATATGACAGAGGACTTGCCTCAGACCTCTGCTTCTTTGGAGCAGCAGCTAGAACCCAGACAGGATACGCCAGGTCACCCCGAAGTTAGAAGATGCCTGTGGTTAGGCAGCTAAATCACACTATTTCTAGATGATCTTAAAGATCTCCTTTTGTACATGTCCTAAATGGAGCCCACCACCTGAGCTCTGCATAAGTACCCTGAAAATCAAAACGTGGTAGATATTTTTAGCTTAGATATGTGACATTTTAGATAAGATTTTATACACATTTCAATATTTCTGCATAAACACCAAAGGCAGGCATGCCTTCAACCATTTTTAAAACTTTTTGAGAAGAAAAGTAGTTGTCTTGCAATTAAATTAGTCATTTGGCTTGGCAGGACCCAGTTTTACTTCTTTCATACGCAGTCTGCATGCAGAATGCTTCAAACACTAAATAGTTGGGTGTTTTGAAGGGAAAGTCTCTTGTTTTTCCGTGCTAAAGCTGCTGGACAAATCAGTCATTTGATCACAAATAACCTTTGCTCATCTTTGTAGGAAAAAACCCCATTAAACTTAACAATCATCTCTTAATTTTCCTTTCTGGTTGCACATTGGACCAACTGTTTCCTTGTTCTTCCTTATAAATGAATGTCCTGATAAAATATTTTCATGATGGTGTTTATGATTTTTGTCCTTGTATCTTAGTCTGTGCTTTGAACTTGTCAAAATCTTCTTACCCTGAGGCTATAACCTCGGGTTTTGTCTGTTGTTTCTCTTCTATTCCAGTGTTCTCAGACTTTGGAAAACATGCCCTGTGTATTTCTGTTAAAAAGAAGATTCTTTTCTCTGAGTGCCTAGAGTACAAAGTATATATTTTACATACCTTTTGTTGAGATAATTACATGGTCAGCTTTCCCCTAACAACTTTTCTGTCAATTCATCACTTATATTATCGACTCATTTCACCCAGGTTCAGCAACTCACTTCAGCAGCCAGACCTGCTCTTTTCTATGTTGCACCAGCAGCTGTGCACTGACCAACTTTCACTGGGTATGTACACAAGAGCTCATACATAACCTCCATGCTCATCACCCATTCCTGCCATTCTTGCTCCGGCTACTAATCAAACACAATAGGCCTCTCTCTGCTTGCGTGCCCTTTCTCCTTCTCCTCTGGAACTTCTGCTCCATGCCTGTATCTAAAGCAGGCAGGTCCTTTTTACATTCTGCATTCCATTACTGCATATCACATTAACATCATCTTCTTTAACACCTACCCTCTGCTAATATTCTCTAAGAGTGATGTGCTATTTCCAGCCCCAAGCAGAGGTGAGCACTGCAGCGTCCTAGACTTTGTTCTAGACAGCACCCTATGCAGCATCCTACAGAAATATTGTTCATCAATGCTCTACAGTAACGGGGCAAGTGTGTTTGGCTGGTGTCAATCAAGTTACACCTCTTCAAAATGTGAATTGTCTGGCTTGTGTTATTGTTGACCTGGTAAATTATTAAAAGCAACTCTTCCAAAAATTCACATGCTTTCACGGAGATGCTTAAGTATTTTTTACAGTGTTTGCTTTCCTTTTTGATTTCTCTAAACTTTGGCTGTCAATACAGAATTTAAGTGTCATCTTGTCAGGTTAGTATGTTTAAGATACGGAATTGTACAGTGCTGATAGGAAACCAGAGAGCGATTTCTGCATTCCCTAGCTGAATGATTTTGCACCCTACTTGAAAATGACATGATTGAGGTCTCCATATTTGTCATGAAGTATAGAACATTTGTAAAACTTCTAGTTCACTTCCATAGTAACAGCAAAACATACCGGTCACTTTCCTAGAACATTACTTACTACTTCCCATACAGATTCTTTTCCACAATCTTTCATACAGTGCTTGCATCTAAAAATTTAAGTATAGACTCTTTCAGTTGGAAAGGACCTACAACAATCATCTAGTCCAACTGCCTGATCAATTCAGGGCAGACCGAAAGTTAAAGCATGTTGTTAAGGGCATCATCCAAATGCCTTTTAAACACTCAGTATATACAGAATATATACTGGAGTACTGTGTCCAGCTGTGGAACCCACAACATCAGAAGGATATAGACCAGTTGGAGCGCGTCCAGAGGAGGCCACGGAGATGCTCAGAGGGCTGGAGCCCCTCTGCTATGGGGACAGGCTGAGAGAGTTGGGCTTGTTCAGCCTGGAGAAGAGAAGGCTCCGGGGAGACCTTATTGCAGCCTTCCAGTGCCTGAAGGGGCTACAAGGAAGCTGGGGGGGACTTTTTACAAGGGTCTGTAGTGACAGGACACAGGGTAACGGGTTTGAATTGAAAGTGGGGAGGTTTAGATTAGATATCAGGAAGAAGTGCTTCCCGGAGAGGGTGGTGAAGCACTGGAACAGCTTGCCCAGAGAAGCTGTGGATCCTCCATCCGTGGAAGTGTTCAAGGCCAGGCTGGATGAGGCTTTGAGCAACCTGGTCTAGTGGAAGGTGTCCCTGCCCATGGCAGGGGGGTTGGAACTAGATGATCTTTAAGGGCCCTTCCAACCCAAACCATTCTATGATTCTATATAGTTAAAAAAATTACCAAATAAACAATGAAAGCTTTCAATTAATATGAAAATAGTTTTGAGTGAAAACACTTAAGTCACCTAAGTCTGCAAGGGATTCCTCAGCAGACTTTAAAATTCAGTTCTTCATCTTTCTGTTACAGAAGAAGAATCAGAAGGTATAGTTTTAATATTTTAAACTGTTATTTAAAGCATTTTCATAGTCTGAAGAAAAAGATCCTGCTCTCACCACGATCCCCAGCCACATGTTTCTGGTCCTTTTCTTTTGCACATATTAATGGCTGTATACTTTATACATGGCTAGATGAGAGATCTGATCTAGCTGAACATAACCCTACAAAAATTACTAGTTTTGTACCATATTAGCTCAGATCCATGCCACTGAGCAACACAGGGCGGGTATACGATCAAGATCAAGTGTGAAAGAGGTACTTTTCAGCTGTAACTTGAATTTAGGGCAGCTTGAGCCAGTCATGAAACTGTCCTGAGAGAGAAGGGTGAAAACAAAGTTTCACGAGCTGTACTGAAGAATAGTGTCTTTTCATTGTTCAGTGTATCCTGTGTCCAAAGGTTATACAGATCCTAAATTCAACTGAGCGCCTAAATTTTACTGATTTCAGTGATACTTAACTGAGTTTGAAATCAAGCGCATGATCTGAATGTTTCATGACTTGGAGCCACAGGAAAAAGAAAATGCAATTTTCAGAATAATTGCTTTCATCTTCTCAAGTGATGTACTGCAATTTGTGACCTAAGGAAACATTTGATAAATACACCTTTACCAGAAATAAACATTCTCTGTACAGGTACTCTAGATGTATCTTGAAAAGATGCAGTGTTTGTTTAAACATGATACAGTAGCTTTTTCTTTGTATATCCAGCAGTATATTGAACATAATCTCTCAAATATTGTTTTGATTTCCTATCCTTCTATTCAGAAGATACAGGCATAGTACCAACACAAGGATAATATTACTACATATCTAATTTCTGTTTTCCTGTTAGTCTTTTATTCTGTTAGCAAAGGGAAATACCCACATTATCTATATAATGCAAAAGGACACCCCCATTTCTTAAGAAAACCCATCTTCATTCCTTCCAAAAATCTGCAACAGAATTGTTTATGTTAATGTTTCAGACTGATAGATTGATATGTGCTTGGCCAGGAGCACCGTGACCCAGCACAGCACTTCTGTATTAATAAGACGTAAAGTCAGACCATTTATCATTTAGTATAGCCAGCACACAAATTAGAGAACAGCTTGCCAGGGTGTATTGTGGTCTCATTACTTTGTTTTTGCCGTAGTTGCAGAATAGATAGCTTTGAAACCTTCCTGCGCTCTACTGTGACAGGAGAGCGTTCATGTCATGGTGACCCGACAGTTGTTCAGTTGCATACAGTGCTGACTCAGGAGCCTGAAGTGTCCTATCCAATTCGCCAAGCAGCAGACTCTTCTAAATCAAAAGAAGGAAACCTGCTTAAAGGTATAATCACTGGCAGTTACCACAGGTGTACAATGTTCAGCTCTGCAATCAGAATGTGAACCTCTGGATGTAATTTTTCTGGATGTCACTGTGGAGCACATGCTTTCATCACGGTACAGTATATTTTTCATGACATAGCTAGTATTTCCATGCTGAAAAATACTGTTAATCTTTAATGAAAACATGAACATATCCTAAGATAACACACTGCCTTATATTGGTTACTGTTCAAATATTGCAGTTGAGAGACATTTCAGAGCCAATATTCATGTTTTAAATATGTGAATTTTTCTGCATTTTGTGTGCTTCCTGCCTTGTCAGTTATCTGCTGTTTTTGGGGTGAGCGATTTCCTCTCAGGAAACTTTGAAATACTAAAAAAAAAAAAAGCAGACAATTTGAATTTTTTAACCCATAAAACAGACAGCTCAGATCTCAAACTGCTAAGTTCAGTTTCTTAAATTGATGAAATCTGAGCTTTGCAGTGGTTCTTTAACTAAAGATACTTGTTTAATGCTTTTAGATTGTATTTATGTTTGTGAATGTTTCTTACTGAATGTATTTTCAACATGTAATTCACGTGTAACTGATGATCTGACTGAGTATATCTTGATGTTCAGTTTTATTTTGCAGTGTAATACATTCATCTAGAGATGTATTTGCTATCTGCAGACAGTGGAGCCTATTTTAGACTGCTCCCATTGTATTTCTGTCCACTCTTTGTTCATTAGATGGAAAATACAATCCATATATAGTGTAGGGTGCTCTTTCAGAAGAGATCACTGACAATGTCTTTCAAGCAGTGAGGCCCTTCTCTGTGAAGGAGGTAAAGCCCCTAAACTTGAGCACCCTGTGTACATCCCCAGAGAACCACCACGGAGACTGTCTCTGCCTGTGCTGCTCTGAAAGAGATGGCCCCAAAGTGTCGTTGAGCTACACATCCTGCTCTCCGTGTGTGTGCCTGTGGCTGCCCCGCAGACAGCAGCTGCACTGCTTCCACGAATGAGCCTGGGAGGGTACACTTGGGGTAAGGAAAAACTGAAGTCTGGCATTGAGGATGGCTCAAAAGCAAAGCCGTACACTCGGTGTAGGATTACCCTTTGTATGTTCGTTTTGGATTCTGACAAGCTTCTCAGAAACATTCTCTGGCACCAGTAACCGGAAGACAGAGTAATATACCCCAAGTGCGAACTTCTTAGAATTTTCTTTGGAAAACATGCATTTCAAGATAATCTCTCTCCTGGCTTGCCAGTCTGCTTCCTACTGCTTAACTCTAAGATCTCAAGTGCTGCTGTACTCGAAGGTACAGAGCAGATGTGTGAGACAATTCTTCAAAAGAGTGCTGCATCTCTTTCCTGGGTGATAGCGATAAAGCCCTTGCGCTTACAGAGCTGGGAAAGTGAATGACCTAGGCCTGTACAACTTAGGGAACATTTTTTACTAATTTTCCAGTCGCCACTTTGATTATTGCTTCCTAGTGTTGATTTGTGGCACCTCCTTCCCTCCCTTTCTCCTCCCTCTACTTGCCTTCTTCCTGCTGCTTAACAAGCTCAATTGGTTTTATGTATGTAATTCTTTTTTTAAGAGAGTTTGAAGGTGGTCTCTAAAAGAATTGCTTTCATCCAAAGCCAGGAGCTGATCAAAGCAACAGACAAAAGCCGAATGGGAGCCAAGGCAGAGCTGCCTGACCAGCCAGCAGGTCAGGGTTCTGTGCTGGAGCAATAGTAAAGCGTATCAGCTGTACTATGCTGGAAGCTGCTGGTAAGGGATTTTCTCTCCAGTAACACCTGCAAAGTTTATGAGATCCTGCAGGAAAATCAAAGAAATCTGCATCAGAATACATTGTTTCCTGCAGAGAGGAAGGTGAAAGTGTTTACGGGGTGGAGTGCCATTGCCTAAATGTATTTATTACCATATCATAGATGAGGCCAGTCTGCACTATTATTACAACACTGGACTATCACACAGCTCTGTCAGGATATCATCCATGAAAAGGAGGTTCACACTAAGTCAAAAAAGCAGGTAAATGAAAATCAATGTTATCATTATGTTTGAAAACAGATTTCTAGTGAAAATTGTAATTAAGAAACAAGCTAGTAATAGATACTCAGTCATCTAAAAAGCCTGAGATTTCTTCCAATTTATTTTTGCAGATAGGGATTTTTATCCAACAGTGATTATGTTCTTCTTTAAATATGAATAGTAGTCCAATGTATGACTTGTCACAAAGGACTTTTGACTATGACCAATTTGAACTTGCCTGGTATTTTTTCTTCTATATTAAGATAAGCTAAAATAGAGTGCCATTTTTTAAACAAAACATTACTTTAACTGTCTCAGAAAGATTCAACTCTGGTTTGAGAGTAGGCATAAAAGTTTCTAGGTGAAGGAAGCTTAAGTTTTGTTTAGTCATAAAGGAAGACTAAACTATGTCTTAAAACCAAAATAGCCTTAAATAATTACAGGAATCTGGTTGCAATTGGACTTTTCTCCAGAAAACTACAGTGTAGGCTGCTTACATTCCTTCTCACTAAATTCCCACCATGCCTTAGTCCTGCTCTCCAAGCATAGCTGTGTATTTTAATGAGTTTATGGCAAATGAGATTGTTTCATAATTAGTCAAGCTTTATGTTTTTGGCTCAAAGTGAGGTTGAATTTGTATGAGCTTAAAAACATGATTTTTTTGGTAAACATCTGGATATTATTTTTTCCTTTTTCTGTAAAAAATATTCATTTGCTAGTTTTACTACTGTTCCCTGTGTGAATTGTAGCTTTTTCATTGAAAAATGAACACCATTGTCAAAAGTAATGTTTGTTGGTTTGCAGTTGGAAAATTTCAGCAAAAATAAGAAAATACTTGGGTTTAGCTGAAGTTCTCTTTCCTGTGGCCAAACTGGATGTGAAACAATTTCATGTTAGGAATAATCCATTAAATAGCTTGATGTGTTATCTGCCTGAAAGAAAAAAGAAAGTTTTCATTGAGGTTGTTTGACATTGATTTGTCCAAGACTGTTTTCATTCCTTTTGATATGGATCTGTGTGATTTTTTCCAAGGGCACGGAGGGCAGTTAACAAATGGGCTTGATTTTTCGGAAGGTTGGGAAAATTGCATACATTTGATTTCATTGCAGAGGTGTCTATTAATCTCTGCAGCAATCTCCTGAGCATAGACATCTCCCTATCGTTTACCTCTGAAGTGAGTGAGAGAACTCATTTCAGTGATTACCAGAAGCAGTTTGGCTTGGGATCTAAAGTTGCCAAAAAAGCTTGGTGATATCTTCCCACTCTTCCCAGTGTACTTGGAAGCTTGGCACCTTTCAATCTGCGCTCTCCTTCCAACGTCCTGTTGCTCGGAAACGTGAGTCAGCGGAGCACAACATCTCACTGTTAATGCAGGAGAAATCCCATGTCTGTAGTCAGCTTGATTTTTGAAATTAAAATTATCAGATGAAAATTAAGAGCAAATGCAGCAGAAAAAGGAGTGGCAGAGAGATCTGAGTAGGCTTCTTGCAGTAGATTCTCTTTATGGAAACGGTAGCAGAATTGTTCTTGGCTGTATAAAGATGGTGGGATTATGTTCCCTCTGACCTGTCATCAACCTTAATCGGAGTCTCTGTGTTTAATCATGAGCTACTCTCCAAGGTGGCATTATTAGGAAACCATTAAGTTTAATCTGGTCTGGTCTGTAGATAACTCTTCTAAGATAATTCCATAGGAGATACATGAGTTCTAAGATCTGGTAACAGAAAAGGAGCTGGAATTTCTGGCAAAGGTAACTGGTTTAAGTTAAAGCTTTTATGTTGCCTTTAAAATGTAATAGCCAGACGGGGTCTACTGAATTGCCATAACTTTCTTCATATATGAAACACAGAACAACTGGAGACTTTTAGATGTTCTGACAGCTTTATTGCTGTGGAATAAATTACTTCACTGAAGAAGTGGATTTCAGTCAGCAGATCTGTAAGTGACTACTGATTTTAATCCTATTAGTCCTATAGAGCAGAGCTGAGCAGGGGATCGTAATTTCATTTCTCAGCAACTTTTGACGCTTCAAAATTTCTCTTTCTGGGTAAGACTAACAGCAGAAAATCGAAACCTTATTGAAGATTGCGATGGAAATCAGAGAAAAGTAGTCAAACATTGGTCTGGAAGTGATCTCAATGAGGAAATGTATTTAAATGTTTCCCATACTCTGGTATCATATCATAACCATCTGTCATCTGTGCTGTTTTTTTCCTCTCTCTTACTGCCAAGTCATTCTGGCAGAATATTATGAGAAAACAGATCTGACTTTGTGAAACTAATATTTTTGCAGAAACTGGAAGTAGTCCACCTATTTACTATGCCTGTAGGTGGGTTTATGCTAACATGAAAACCAAGGTGAATTATTTCTGTAAGTGATAGTTTTGTGGTACATGAACAATCAGATTGCTTTCTTAAAAGAGGTGTTTTTTTTTTTTTTTGGTGCTTGCCCATATGAGCGATGGCTGTATTAGAAAATCACACAGTTGCAGGAAAAATTCTTGTGTGCCAGAAATCAATTTTCTGTTGTAATGCCTTGGCATGGCTCTGGTGCTAGCACTCACCTTGCAACAATTCCCAGGCACACCTCAGTAGTTAGGATGGGCCAGTGACCATTCCCAAAAGGCATTTTGGATGGAGTAACCTTGGATAGTAGTAAAGACTTAAGACTATGCTGAATATAGTGGGGTGTGAATATCAGTGAGTCTCTCTTAGTTCTCCTGAATCAACAATTTTATATAACCTGTAGGAATAGATTGACCACAGAGTATCACTTTAACACAAGACAAATGTTAATATAGAAGAATAAAACCAATTTATTTTCTCTCAAATCCAAAGCTAAAGAAAGCGCTGTCTATAATTACAGATAGCTTCGTGGAAAAAAAAGGAGTAAAACATGGTTACACAGTCTTGTGGCTGAGTGGACTCCATGAAGAAGAGAATCAGTTTTGTGCTGTCTCCAAATTTACTTCTTATTTTGTAAATTCTTCTGTAGATTATTCAAATTTACATTTACATACAAATCCCTGCCCGACGATTTCTTTCTTCTTAATTAGATTGATGGTTTTAATACAGGTTTTCAAGAATTATTAGAGACTTTACTGAACTTTAGAAATGTTGATGGATTTTGGATTTTAGTGAATGTATCTAACTCATGTTCAAAGAGCAAAATGATAACACTAAGAACTTTCCTGGTACTGATCTGTGAAGAAATTGTTAACCTGCAGTAAAGAATGCTTTCTCCTCCCAGGCAAATTCTAATAGATAGCTTTTTGGATACCTAAATCCATAGTTCATCCAAACCAACCCCCTCATTTTAAGCAGGGGAGGAACTGCCTCTTGCCATAGCGGTCACAAATGATTTTGTAATAACAGTGAGCTTGGAAACATTTTACCATTCTCCTCTTAGAAATGATACAATAGAAATTGCTCTGTTAAGCCATTTCAGAAGTATGAAAGCTGGCTGCTTAAACTGGGAAAATGCATTCATTGCTATACTGTTTTGCTGGAAGGATTAGTATATTAAGGTAATAATGTCAACTATATTTTAGAATGCAAAAAATTTGCAACTAATTATGAAACTTTTCCTCCTGTAATAATTTGTAAGTCAGATCTAAGATGAAATTTGTTAGTAATTAACCATGTCTTCCTAATTTCCCACCTAGATCCCTTGCCAATTTTTTCAAGCCTTCTTAACGCAGCCCACATGTACTCATCACTCAGTCGCTGCTGAAGGCAGACTTTCCTTGTCAGTCTGTTTCAATGGGAGTTGTCAGAAACCCTGGATTAATTTCCATGCTCTGAAGCCCATAGCTTTCCTTAGGATACCCAGTCTGTCCTAGGGATAGGAGAAATTTTGTCCAGATTTGCTGTGCTAGATCTTCAGTCTTCACAACACCTGAATACTCCTCACTGATCTTTATCACAGACAACTGTAACTAAAAAGTCACTAGTGTGTGACATCTTTGTTCATTATGCAAAGATCTCCCTCCAAGATGTAGGTGATGGGACTGCATGTCCTCTTGCTGCTGGCAATGGCTCTGTGTTACCGTGAGCAGTCACTGTCATGGCTCTCGTGATAGGTACTGCCCACCTGGCTGAGAGCGCACTCCTCCAAATCACGGCAGCAGGAGTACAGCGCCATAGCAGGATAGTGCAGCTGTTCTTCAAAACCTGACTAGTTCACCTGCAGTTGAACTTGAAGTTGATTCTATGACTCTGTGTGACAGACACTAACCCTTAAGAAGATCGGTGTTTTTCCTAGTCACATAATCTCTGTTTAACACAGGAATCCTGACAATTCCTTCTTTGGAATTTGAGGCCTGTTCTCTTTAGGGACCAACACACTTCTACTCTCATTTTTAGATGTCGGAACTAGATGATCTTTAAGGTCCCTTCCAACCCAAACAATTCTATGACTCTGTGTTTCTATGTCTGGACTTGGCATCTCTCTTTGGCAGCATTATCCATGTTTTTCTAAGACATTGTCTTGACCTACTTTATTTGCATCTGCAATCATTTCTTGGGGTCCCAAGTTCCTCAGGATGTTTTTTTTCTTTTTATCATGGTTTTAAACAGCTCTTCCAGGTCCAGGTCTTTCCCTTTTTTCTCCCCTTTGTGTTGACAAGTATTTTTCTCTGCATGCTCTTCATTGAAACTGACAGTGTGATGGGGAGGTGCCCATTGATTTATCAGTCCTTGGGGTCGAGGGCTATCCTTCTGTGTCAGTGTGGTTGTTTTTGGTTTTTTTGTAAATCTGGTCACTGTCGATGTTCATGGGTTGGAATTTGACAAGCATTTGAAAGTTTAGCCTGTGCCACCCACTTGCATCCCAGAGAGACATAAATCTGGGCTGGGAATGCCACATCGAAGCAGGAAAATAGGACTCAAAGCCTTTGCTTCCTGGTGCTACTGAATCAGCAATTTACAATTTAGGTACCACAGTCTGAGCAGCTTTAAAGAAAAGAGGGGATGACAACCATTGTAGAGTTAGTGAGAAACGGCTTCTCCCTTGCTTGCTTCATAGAATTATTTTCTCCTGCAACTGAGAGACACACTGTGACTCTGAATGAAAGGCAAAAAAGCTCCTGCAAGGCCCATTTTCTCTTTCCAGGGGTGTGTGTTTGATGATGAAATGGCTATAAAATACATATCACATCTTCTAAACTATGTTCCTGGGTTTATGATTGTGTTTGGCGTTGTGATTGTAATATCCCACAGGCACATTAGACCTTACCAGGTGTGCGAATCCAGAAAGCGTATTTTTGTTTCAGTTTACAAACCCATTCACATAATTAAATTAGCACCCCAATGGATAAACGAACATGCTTATGTTTTAAAGGATTCCAGTGCCTGCCTCTTGCACAAATAACTTACGATTAACTGATGCCTCATCTGTAACATCATGTCGATAAGATGCTGGTTTCTGCCATCCTCAGGGTTAAATACAGGGTTTGTGTTTTATCCACTAGTGGGCTCTGTAAATCCGGAGCAAGCATGTGAAGTCCCTGTAAAGCGTAGATGTATTTTTGTTCCTAATAAACTGTACAGAATAATGACTGACTGCATCTATGGAGTAGAGTTTATAAACAGAATTATTACAGTGTTTTCTCATTAATCACACTTAGATCCACATAGTGATCAGTAAAGCAAATAAGCTTTCATTGCATAAAACAGTCTGCCTGCTTATTTGTCTGCTAATACTTCTGAATGTTTTGTCTCACTGTGGATGAATTAACAAACTTCCTATTTCTAATGTGCTATAATGAAGTTTTCAAGAAGTAAATAAGATTTAAAATCAGGCAGATCAGTCTGCTTTGTGTGGTCCTGTGGAGAACAGGTAAAATCCAGCCCCTTTTTAAGACAAGCCTTTGCCATTGTGGTCATGCTTCTGGATATTCTCTTCATGCTGTATCAGTAATTTTTTTAAGTGGAACAAGTCTTTTGGATGCTCTATGAGTTTTTTATGTTTTGGCTCTGTATTTAAATAATGCAGTCTATGTAAAGAAGTGTGTGGAATGGATGATAGCTGAATGGTGTTTCCATTCATGAAGGTGTAACTTAGAACGTTAACAAGTTGAGAGCGTGTTCATGCATTTTTATTTCTCTTAGTCTGGGCTTTCAAGACTGCGATGAACAGTCATGTCGGACCATATTGTACCTGCCCCTGAAAATGTAGAGATGGGTCCCTGAGCCCACAGATGCCTCCAAGCTAACAAGAGAAAATATTTGTTTGTGATACGGGAAAGAATTTAAAAGACCAAATAATTAAATGGGTATGTGTCATGCATCTTGGTAACTGTTTGTCCTTGTTACATTAAACATAAAATATCAGTGTAACAAAGACAATTATCAGGATGAATGACAGTCATCTAATGGTTGAAAGAAGGATTAGAATTAGAACTAAACATCTTTTAGTGCTCTTGTGTAGAAACAGCATTTGGTATTTCAGACCCTGACCTTGGGTTTCCTGCATGCATCTCTGATGAAATGTTTTGAGGACAACTGTCAGGCTTTCCCCTTGTCTTCAGCTGTGTTTGGTGTAGGTGAAGCAGTACTTAAAACAAGAGGAGCCAGAGAGTTCCTGTCATTGTGGAAAGGGAACTGTCATCTGCTTTTTGTGTTGGAAGAGAGGATGCATCCTCACTTCCATGCCTGCACTGAATGTCACTAAAAGGCTTTGCAGCTTCTCGTTTACCCTCCCCCAAAGGGATACACCAGTACTACGCACTGCAACTTTTCTGTTAGGTTTTGTGTCTATACGTGAAGATTTTACCAGTAGCGCCTGCTTCTTCTCTAGATCATGTTCTTAAATGCTACCTGCATTGCTTTATAATTCTCATTGTGCTTCTGTTAATACTATACGTAATACAATTAGCTATAATATATAGTATTAACTGTATTAGATATAGCATTAACATGATACAAAGAAGCATAGAGAAATATGATTATATATGTAAAATATGCTCTACAGACTCAGAAGAAGATACCCAAATTGCCAACTTCGTGTGTTGTGCCTTTCAAACTCTTTTTTCCAACAAGAGCAGTATGTGGTTTCACAGCAGTTTTTCTTTCGCTTGCCTGATTCCTACAGGATGCTTCCCAACAGGCTCATTTCCCACGCAGTCCCCAGTGCTGAGGAGGGGCTGTTCAGTGTTTAGGAATTACTGCCACAAACAGGAAGCGTTTCATGCTTTCTATTCACAGTTACTTGAGGAGGGAAAGGAATGGGGCCCAGGGCAAGAGCTACTTTGTAATAGGAAAAGAAAGCTGACATGGCTTTTGGTTATACCAGTTCATTGTGTTCGCTGTGGAAAGCAGGCGGCAGTTAAGTATGTGGGATATTCAGCTGGAATAGACTGACTCTTCAATGACAGAGTGAATAAACTATATGGTTTCACTAAAAACAAGGTGCTAATAATGAAATGCAAAATCAAATAGATAATCGATACATCTCATTCTTTAAAAAAAAAAAGTCTGTTTACAGTGAAAAATACTGTTTAAGGTGAGAAGGAAAAGCCATTCTATTTCACAATATCCGAGTTAAGCAGCGCTACGGTACTTATGAGACAGCAGCTCTAAAGAATTGTTGAACCGCTTTAGCCATGGGTTTTCAGCTGCCATGGGCCATGCAAAGATAAATACACAAAACTCCGCTATTCCCCAGATCCTTTAACGTTTATTCTGTTCAACTCATGTAAAACAGAAAGGATGTTTAACAGATGAGATTGCTGACTCTTGAAAATGAATCTCCTTGGTCACCCTATAAACCAAGGAATTACTCAAATCAGTTTTCTAGCCACATTTTCAAGAAGGTGTGAAAGCTTGCTGCCTTTCTCCTGGATTACAGAAAGCTGTTACTTTTAGAAAACTTCCTGTAATTTACCAGCGGGATCTGCTCAGCCACTGCTGCAGTCAATGTTCTTTCCCTTTGCCTTTCTTTGTGGACAATGGAGCTTCTCTCCTTCCTGAGAAATGTTGTAGTGTGACATCAACATGCAGTGATTGAGTTTCTAGTGCGAAAATTGAAACATCTTTTTTTTTTTTTCTTCTTCTTGTTTCTTTTTGAGAAGATGGGAAATTCTTATGCAGGTCAGCTGAAGACAACACGGTTTGAAGAAGTTTTGCATAATTCTATTGAGGCCTCTCTCCGCTCAAACAACTTAGTTCCCAGACCAATCTTTTCTCAGTTGTATTTGGAAGCTGAACAGCAACTGTCATCACTAGAAGGTAGGAAATAGTGGAATTTATATTTCTGCTCAAAGGCAATTCTGCTCTTTGCTCTCCCAAGGGTCAGCACACACATTTCAAATTAGAATACAGAAAACCAGAAGTATTTAATTTTTTTTTCTTTCAATTTTTTAATCATCTACAAATATATGTGTATATTAGAATTGGATTAAAAATACTGCATTATCTTTTCTTTTTACAGAATTAAGCCACTTGCTTGCTCAGATGTATCAATATACATAAACTGAAGTTCTAGGAAATGTTCCATTAAATGTGTGGAGGAATCTTTGGAGATTTGGAACATAAATCTGTTGTCCTATAATTTATCATACACTGTTGAAAGTTATACAGTAATTGATGGCAAACACACAATAGATTTATAAATTATATATGCTAAGACTAATTTTCATTGTGAATAAATAGAGCAGAAGTATTTTTAGCTTTTAAAAAGGGTTACACTTACTTTGGGCATAATATTTTTAGTGATTCTGTGGTTGCAAAGGCAAAAATTTAGGATGTGTTCTCTCGTAAACCCTGCACAAGTTGGTATTTAATACATGGGATTTCTCGTTTTTAATGGTTTTAATTTTTGTGTGTGTTTAGAGGAGCCTGCTGTCTGAGTTTAATTCGCTCAGTCTTTTTGGTTTTTTCCTTGGAAGCTGTGTAGTTTAAATGAACTGAGTAGATCTGATAAGCAAACTCATGCTATAATGTGGTGTTTTGGTTGCTGTTCTGTGTAGTAGTCTTGTGGTTTTCAGGGAGTTCACTGATGTGTGCAGAACACTGGCACGCCTGTGCAAGGTTATGTTTAATAATTTCATTGTTTAGACATTTCTGTCACCAGGGTGGTGTTTTGTTTCTTTTGATCAAGTCTACTTCCCCTGTCATACTTTGCTAAAGATGGCTTGGATATTTATGCAATGAAAAATACATAATGGTTAACAATCCACAGTAACAGAAAAAAAAAAATCAGTCCAAGAAGTAGTAGCAGATAAAAGTATTTCACACAGATTAAACTCTTCACTATTACCTCACCAAAACAGCTGAGAAAACATTCCTTGGAAAAGTAAATGTGCTCACACCTCACACATCGTTAGTCCTTTCCTCTTGATTTTTTTGGTTAATGCAGAACTTAATAGGGAATATGCATGCATTGTTTAAATATATATGATGCTTATTCCCTACCTAAAGTGATCCCTCTGTCAAAACCTTCTATGATGATTTCATAAACTTTTCCATGGCAACCACCCGTGATGTCACAAAATGGATTATGACATCAGTTGGGAAAGATGCTACAGGAACAGATGCATTGTTCAGGAATAAAAATGCTATGTCACACTTAGATCTAACTTTCTTCTTTCAAGGATATCAAAGAACTTTCCAAACCATGAGAGGTTGATCCTGTTTTCTTTGTAGTTAATGGAAACAGACTTATACTGTAATTAATTAAAAATCTCACCACAACCTGATGGAGAGCATTCATGAACGTTTCAGACAAGGGGAAAGGCACCTGCGATAGAGCTTTTCCTAGGTTGTTCCTCAGGCAGGAGAGGTCTGCAAGCTGGCATCATGTACTGCAACCTTATCATAAATTGAAATTTCCACTTCTAGCTACATGAATCCCTGTGCTCTGTGGGCCAGGAGGTATCTGAAGCAGAGATCCATCCTTGGGGTCTCGTATAAGCCCTGTCCTCCCTCTTACTGTTACCTTTTCTTGGCCGTGACAGTGTGACGTGCTGATCTACTCGGACTGTCTTCAGCCATAGCTGCCTGTTGGCCCTCAATACAGCAAGTCGTTCCCTGTGGTGAAGCAGACGTGATATAAATAACTTAGACAAGGTAGTGCAGTGGGGCAGTGCAACCCAAGTGGTTTGCCTTTCCGTTTTGTGGGCTGATAACCTGTTACAGATGTTCAGTGTAGCATTTGGCAACAGAACAAGCCACTTGTAAATAAGGTGATATTATGGAATTTTGTCTCTGATGATGTCACAGTATCAAAATTGCTAGAGAGCCTGACAATTGAATACATTGTGAGTTTAAGAAAAAAACAATTGGACAAGTTTTTTTAAGCTTTACCAATCTCCTTTTGTAACTTGTCACTGATTTTGTTTATATTTTTTGTTTAAAGAATGTTTTTCTGTCTCCTTTTGGTACATAAATGACCACCTAAACCAGAAATAAGTACCTAGCCACCGAGACTATCCTAATATCATTACATATCTGATAATTTATGCCTAAAAATAATGTATTTGTGCAAAGAAGACTGTACTGTGCCTGGAAACAAGTTAAATGAACATGTTGGTCCCTTCTGGCCTAGATGTTACATTTTTTTGCAATAAACTTACAAGCATGTATTTTCCAGTGAGTATGATTTTCCAGTCTATATATTTTGAATTTAAAAAAGCCCAAACATATGATGCACATATACCTTTATTGTAATTTATACAATTACATTTACCTATAAAATGAATAGTCCTACTGATAAAAAATAATATGTATATTAAAATATTTGCAGAACTTAACTTATATTTAAATTATACCTTAAGGAGGGAAGAATTTTCCATGTGAAATCGCAACTGTATAACATAAATCCTTTGTGAGAACTGAAAAGAATTCCTTAAAGCAAACAACAGTGTTTATGGTATCTATGAATAAATCTTAATTCAGTAAAATATGGACAAAAGCTTCACCGTATGTGTGTTGGTTTAATGGGGCTGTATCCGGTTACCTTAGCTGACTGCCCAGTTCTGTAACATACAACAGAACTACCCCTTGAGTCCACTTTTGCCCAGCATCTTATCTCTGGTTTTGAGTGCTTGATTTTGTGTTCTTTTGAGATTAAGAGAAGATGGTGTGGAACAGACACATGTAAACCTAGAGCTCTTTCAAGAGGCCCTGCTTTAAAAGCAAAATGGAAGCAGAAAGTGTAGATTTTTTTTTAAATCAAGCAGCAAAAACCCCAATGATGCCCTTTATAGGTGACAGCAGCTCATTCTTGTGTCATACAGGTACATATTTACTCTTCATTTTTGACCTGAAACTGCTGTAGCTCTCCTATTTCTTAGTCTCCACTTTCATTTCTTGTCTCTATCTTTTTTTTTTAATGTGAATTTACCTGTTACGGCTGAACAAACCTAAGAGTTTACCACTGCTCAAAGGAGAAAATCCCACATCCTGCTCCCCTCACTCCTCCTAGCCATATCTTCTCATTTTCTCCCTTTTCATCAATTTTGGCATTTTTTGGATCTTACACTGCTTTAAATGCATAAACCCGTTAGAAAAAAGACGGGTGACTGTTATTTGCCTGGTGAGATTTCTGCTGGATTAGCAATCTGGGATGGCTCAGCACAGGCTTCGTGTGTCAGAGCTGGCACAACAAGAAAGGAAGGAACTTCATGGCTGGGTGTGTGGGAAAAGAGGAGAGCCAGACTCACCCCTTTTTCATTGCATTTGGATGTTTGTCAAGGTTACGTCATAACACATGACTTACCCCGCACTTCAACAGCAACGGCGGAGAGCTTTACTTTTCCCTTTGTTCACTTTCAGCATTTTTGTCTTTAGACTACACCCCTAAAACAGTTGTGTTTGAAGTTTTGCCCTTACCTGTGTGCACCAGGACTGAAGCTTGATGCTTAGATACTGAGAAGTAAAAATACCCATTGTATCCTCTTCTAGATCGGGGTGTAGGTCGTAATAACCTTTAGAGACAAATATTCAAACTCCAGATTTACTTTCTTCCGCTTCCTCCCTGATTCTCATTTATCCTGTAGTATTTGTTCAGCTGATTCTACAATAATTTCTCAATAAAACAAAGAGCTCTTCTGAGGAGGGTCGTAGGAAAAAAGGATCACAGATGAATATCCTATGGGACTCCGAGTGCCTTATCCAAAGTCAGTCAGAGCAAAGACAGTCTGTCCAGTTGACACTGAGCTTTGGAGTATGACTGCGGTGTGCTTCATTGTTTTTCTGTTCCAAGACTAAAAGCTGGATCGACAGAGTAATGTAGGAGCCTAACTGCTATTTTATTTTCCCAAGTAAAGAAACAATCTTGAGCTGAAAGACTGAAAGATACACTGATAATATGCATGTGAATTCTCTTAAAAAGCAAGCTGTCAGGTAAAAACACTGATTTAGGTACCCAGCATACCAGAAAAATGGTTTACAGCAGAGAATCTCAAGAAGAAACACTTCAAGCACTCTAAAAAATGAAGCCTGTATCATGTCTTTCTCCCCAGCATTCAGTATTGCCTCCTAGTCTGGCACAGTCCATGCACAGGCCACTGGGGATCACCTTCCTAGGCATATGCCTTTCCTTGACATTGTACAGGGAGTGGCAGTGCTTTCCTCAGAGCTCTGGATTCTGGTTGGAGACAGCCTGAGAATTAGGTGTTCTTGTCATGGCATCATCTGTGGTGAACCTAGTTTCAAGCAAGAACCGTTTCTTCAGTTTCCTGTACAACATCAAGGACATGGTCAATACCTAATTAATAAAATCTGTACCTGGACTGTAGCCAGGACATTCTAAAGTGCTAAGAAGTAATGACTTGGGTTTATATTGGCTGTTAATATAAATGAAGGCTACGGTTACGCTGTTGTGATGAGCAAGAGTTCAAAAAACAGGATTCAGGCCTCTAAAAATTGTGAGGTTAGCTTAAAAATGATGAGATTTAAAAAATAAAAAAAGAATGAAACGAGGCTTCTTTTTATTTGTCCTTCAGGTTTTTTTTACTTCCTCAGGTGTAGTTGGGTCATGCTTTTGAACTGTTTTTGCACAGGAGCTAAAGGCTTTATTTTTTTGATGAAAGACATTCTATTGTAAGTGTGACTGGAAGTTGGAGCTGTAAGGAAACAACAAGCATCTTAAGAGTTGGCAACAGTAAAGTCATTGTCAAGAGGAGAGAATCCAGTTTGCTGTAATACTTTCTGTAACTGGGTCACCCTGTTCGTTCATTGGTTTATTGCCAGCGTTTTCTGTTGTCTTAAGTCTTTTTGCTATAATAATTTGTAGCAGGCAGCAGAGCTGATAATGAGGAAGAAGAAGAAGAGGAGGAAGAAGAAGGCTCAGAATCAAGTAGTCCTCCTGTTTCTTACCAGATGAAGCCACCCCCAGAAGGCTGTTGCACTACTGACGGTAAGAAATGCACTAAAGATGCTGTCAGAAGGTGTTTGCCCTACTGAAGAGAGTAGGATTGCGCCACTTCCTCTATAATTCATCAGAATGAGATAATGTATATGTTACAGAAATCCTAAAATGTCCCTGTTCATTACCTGCCAGATAAAGCTGGACTGCTTTTGGTTGTTCTTGTATTTGCCCAGTGTGACAGATAAGCATTTGTTTTGGAATGCCTGGCATGAGGACAGAACTTGTTCTCTTAGGCAATGCGACATTTCAAAGGTTGAGTTCTCAGGCATAGTGTCTGCTGAAATTAATGTGGTAATTCTTATGGCTTTATCATCGCTCTTTTCTATTTAAAGTTTACCTCATTCATGTTGCTGTAAAAAGTACTCAAAACCCCAGGAAAAGCCAGTGAAATGCACTAGGTATTGCCAGCGATTATCTCAAATTTTTCAATGTCTGACCTAAGTTATGATGGTGTTAGCAAATAGCCCCATAAATATGTAGGTTGCAAAACATCATCAAGAGAAACTTCACTGTACATTTTGGGTTTTGTTTTGTTAATTGCACTGGTGGCATCTGTTTGGGGCAGATACTCTTGGTTTGCCTTTGATCTCAGAGGACACAACTTTATTTTTCATTAAAAATATAGGAAGTTCTTTATTAAAGATAACTGTGCATATTAAACAAAAAAATCTTGTCAACTTACAATATGTTGAATTGAATTTTTTTCTAGGTTTCTGCCAGGCTGGTAAAGATTTGAGGCTCGTTTCAATTTCCAATGAACATATTGAGGTACCATCAGGGTTTTTACTTGTTGGTGCAAAGTCACCAAATTTACCCGATCACCTTTTAGTGTGTGCTGTGGATAAAAGATTCCTGCCAGATGACAATGGGCGCAATGCCCTGTTGGGTAAGTGTCTGTGATTTCAGTAAGTGACTGCTTCTGTGGTCTATAATTAATAGCTAATCTTATTTTTCAGAGTGAGTTCAGCAGATCTTGTTTCCGTTCCACGTCTGCAGTAATGCTCACTCGTGATGCACAACAAGATAATAACTCAGAGCTGGCTGTGTTTGCTTTGGAAAGATACAGAGTGAGCCGGTTCATTAGAAATGCTTCATCACCTTCCATCTGTCAGTCCAAGGCTGAAGTCTTTGTCCCATCAGTTTATGTCCTACTTGCTGGAACTGCACATCTGGTAACTGGAGCAGTTGAACTGCTGCCCGTCGCGGTTTTAGCTTTCCAGATACTGACACAGGCAGAGTGTAGGTCTGTCGAGCAGAGCTTTCAGGCTACTACATACATGTACACAGTTTGATGACAGTTTGGACTACAAAAATTAATGATCTTCTTGATTTATCTCTTTGAGATGGGGGTAATGTTCTCCACTGTGTTTGAATAACAGCATGGGTTCTGGATCCTAACATAAGACCTTTTGCTATTATCACAGTGTAAATAAATATGAATGATTATAAGTTGATTTTTTCATATATGTGTAATAAGGTAATACTCTGTGTTTGAGCAATACTGTTGGTAGAATACTTCAATTTCTTGCTTTTCATCGAAGTCTGACTTCTGACATAAAACTAGGATCTTCTGTTTTCATTGGCCTTTCTGATGGCCATTAGCCTCATCCTGATCAACCCAAACAGGGAAGATATGCAATCATGCAAATGAATGAACTAAATATTAATGTTATTACAATGGAATAATTTTAATAGTGGGAGAAGTGGTATATAATCAGAGGGAGAACTCTTTTCGATCAGGCGTTCTCATGTTCTTATGTCTTATTTTCTTAGTTAGCTAACCAAAAAATGCTGCATCATATATTTGTGTACCAGTCCAAGCTTTAAATAGCAAAAAAGGAAACATTTGTTGTGTCCTTTAATGTTTGGTGTGTTTTTGGGTTTTTGTGGTTTTTTTTTTTCCCCCCACAAAAACTGAGGAATATGATGTGAACTCAGATGTTACCTCAGTTTGAGCAACTCTTCAAGGCGTTTGGGATGACAGTGTAGTGTGAAGGTGCATAATGTCATTCCATGTACAGTAATTTCTTTCCTCATGTGATCTTGCGGCATTGGATTGGTCACAGTACATTTGACCAGTGATTGTAAAAGAATTAAGAGGGTTGTAAATCACCCACGTGTTGTCATTTTAAAGATAAAGACAGGAATGTTGTACCACTCAAGTCATTCAGTGCTAGCACTATTAACAGCTTAAGCTACTTAGGCTGTTAGCAGAGGGGAAGTAGTCTATTTGTTAATTGCATGCTAAACAAGAACAGAAAAAGGCAACAGGAACATAACTGGGAGGTTTTTTATGCTACTTTCATCCTCAGCTTTCTACTTTCATACATTTTAGTTTCCTGAAACCATTTAAATGCTTTTTTTTGGCTGTTGTTATGCACTTAAACACCAGTGAATTACATTCTTTTGCAGAGAATTTTAGTAATTCTGTAGGATGACTTTTTTGTATTCTATAACAAGTTTCAATATGCAAGAACTTTAATACTTTAAGATCCAAAGTCTTCATCTGGAAGTTGGAAATAAATCGTGTTCCTGGTCCCTAATCTAATGAAAAACATGCTATACCTTATTGACATGAGGATAGCATGCTGTTCATACAATAGATCACACTGCAGATAGAAATGGTGGTTTGATTCTGGTTTTCCTACACTGATGCAAGCCAAGTCAGGGTAAGTAAAACTAGAAGCAGACACGAATAGTCTCACAGTTTCAGACACAAAGCGAAGTAAAAACCAGAGCCGTTCTTGCTTTAAATCCTCTGTCTATTGGCATAACACAGTGACCTCTGTCTTGTGCTGTGTTTCAGTTGAAAACATTTTATATGAAGAAGGGAAGCTCTTTTTATTCTCTTGCTTTTAAAGACAGGCTAGAAGGCTTATTTTTGGTATTTTGAGTTTAGGCTGTTCTTCAAACATGTTGGCCTTTTGAAGTAACATGGAAAGTGGTCCCTTCAGTCTTTTCTAAGTGTAGAGGGAAAAAGAATTGGATTCATTTTTAATTTAAATGGGCTGTCATCATCAGCCAGAGTGTATCGCACACTTTTGGTGATACAGGCACATCACTTGCAACCCTTCAACCCCATTTTTTTTTTTCTTAATTTCATGTTTTTTTCTATTAATATATTGTGGGTTTGTAAGGCAGCTGTTACTCAGTACTGTAGATTTTTTTCCAAAATAATTTATTTGAAGGGAAAAGACAGTAATGAATGATCCAGTAGTTTCCTGATTTCCCATGGTCTGCCTGCTTATGTTCATGAAGATGCCTATGGAGCATTCAAAAAACAGGAAATGTCTCGGTAGTTTCCAGGCCATATTTTGACTTATGGTCTTGTTCCCATTAGGGGCTGTTAATATGCCTCTGGGGCATGTGCCAGTTTACTGATTATGCTAATAAGTTTTCCCACCATCAAGGCATATGTGTTTGTGATTTAAAAGTAATTTCTGTTGTTTTGTTTCTTCTTTTTTAGTATTGATGTATTATTCCATAGGAAAAAAATCCCATTTTCTAGAAAAGACTATATTTTTGGCAAGCAGAAAGTTCTCCATGTCTGAGCCTGTACCTTGTATGCTTCTGTTAATCAAGTTAGATCACAGGTTTAACTACTCTGCAAAACACATTCAGCTTTTTGCCTTTAGAAAGCTGTTTCTTGGGGGTTTTGCAACCTAAAGGAATGATTAGATGAAGGAAACACTTCTGTGACAGTGCAGTATTTATTGTTTCCTAGTAAAAGCATTTAACATATACCACTCCAAAAGGGGTTTTCTCTTTTGTTTATTTTTCTCCCAGTTCTCACTCTTAAGGAGAGTCTCTTATGATAAACAAAGCAGCTATTCAACCATAATTTTCCTTCCCAAAAGCCCAAACAGCTGCCCACTTTCCTAGCAGGGAATAAGAAATCCTTTTTTTTTTTTTTTTCCCCCCAGTGGGTCCCTGAGGTCAGAATGACAGCAGAAAAGATGAGTTTGCTTGCATTGTAAGCTGTGTGTAAGATGAAAACATTGTAGTATAAAATACTGTGGATGCTTCTGTTCAAATGTACAATGTTCTGTTGGGCTTTTGTAATAGTACTGAGTTTCCATACTACGGAGCTCTCTTGTTTGGCCATATTGATTTAATTTAGGTTTTAAGTTTAGGACTTCAATTTTCAAAGGGAGTGGTACAAAGGAGGAGGGGAAAATGTGGAGCATCGTCAGTGTTTGTGTCCTTTTTCATGTGAGTAGGACTGAAAAGAAATACTTTTGCTTAAACAGTGAAAATATAATCATTCTTTGTCTTAAGCAAGCTGCCACCTTTCCACAAAAAATATTAACATTAATTAAAAGCCTGTTATTCATTTAAAAGACAAACAGGAAGAAAATTTTCTGCCAATTTATGAAATGTTAGATTATGAAGTATTAGAAGGATATTCTTCCATCTGAAGTCCTCTCTTTATCCCTAGCACAAGCTCACTGTTGATCCAAAGGAACCATTTCCCCAGTGAGAAGGTAGGTCAGGTTTCATAACCTTTTAGTCCAAGGTCCTTCTTCCAGCCACAAGGTCCCTACTGTGGAAGAGCTTTTTCAATTATGAGCAATTGATCATTGTGATGTGAGCAAATTCAAGCAAATGCATATGATAAAATTCCAGATAAAATCAAATACCTTCCGATTAACCAATCTTCAGAGGGTAACAGCCTTAAGTCACTACTGAGCTGAGTTGGATATGAGCTGGTGACCTAAAGGTGAAAGGCTTTTAGCCCCTAAACTCCAGGCATTGATTTCTAATTCTCTTGTGAAATCAATCCCATGACATAGATATATTGAGTCATGTTATGGCTGCCCTGACTCCCCTGACCTTTGTCCTCTCTATAATGTATGGAAGAATATTTAATGCAGCTTGTTTATGAAACAAGCTGTCCTCTCAATCAGCTGCTGCCTAAGGCCATGGTGCATGAATAGGGCATACAGAGAAAGGAGGAGGATGAAATGTTTGGGTTCTCGGTGTCACTCAATCTGCTGCATAAAGTGCTACGAGCAAGGTTGGCAGAGCCCTGCAGTAGTGATTGAACAGCATTTCATTGCGTTGGAGTTATGAATCATGCTGTGTTCTCTCTGTGGTACCAGGGCTGAGCTGTATTAACGAAGTAGTGGCCGGCATCAGGGAGAGTATCAGTCAGGATGAATGGGATGAAAAACCATGTTGGCAAGGAGCTTGCCAGAACGGACTCAGTCTGACTCAGAGAAGCTGGGGAAGCTTGAGGGGAAAGATGACAGTATGGCTTAAAACAAAAAATTAAAAATAAAGTTCTAAATTGTTCTCCAAGGACTTTTCAAAACAAGTGGACAATTTCGATCTGTCTAACCCTTACAAGGCCTCACCTGTATGCTATACGTGGTGTAAACTAATTTTCCAGTAGACGTCACAGAGTTAAAAATAGGTGATTAGGGCAAAAGGTTGTTTCAGGTAGATGGTATTGCTAGATCTGGTTTAGGCTGATGATGATTAACAGGAGTTACCAATAGTGGCATCTAAGACCCCATGAAAAAAATTTTATGTCCGCTGTTCAACTTCCTGTTTACCACATATTTCTACCTGTGGCTTTGGCAAGTTGCTGGACACTCTCAGCAAAACGATAAAACCTAAAAAGTGTACAGGTACTTCTGTTTTATTTTTGGAAATGATCTTTGACATTCCTTATGTATATCTGATGATAATTTTTGCTTTTATTTGAAAACACATAATGGCTTGTAAGTGGCAACCAGGCTAAAATTGCAGTGCTGCTGGTCATGCTCAGTGTGCTGCCAAATGCATGGGAAATTCTCCTTTCCTAGCAGAAGCATTTTTTAAGATTTCTTAAGCTGCATAAAATGCATGTAAGCTCTACAGCTTTTGCCACATCCGTTCTAATTTTGTTTCCTTTTGTTGTTGCTTTTATTGCAGCTACTGAAGGCTCTGTGATGTTAGACAGATGTTTTTGTGCTGACTGATATAACACAGAGGATTTTGCAGAGTCATGACTTGTCCTGATTTTATGAGTCATAATGACCTTTATCATCCTACCAACCAGGGTCAGAGAGATAATAGACAGTTTTCAATAGTTGTTAGCCACTTGTTCCCACGGATACCAGACCAATTTCCACACAGACTTAGGTTTTTAATAAATTCTTCTGAGCTGTTTGAAAACTAATGAAAGTGCTCAGGTTGCAGACCAAGCAACAGGTGTTTACAAAGCATTATATTTCAGTGCTTGTATTTTACTGAAGGATAAGAAGTACTGGCTATTAATTTGAAAACTTAACTTGCCTAAAATATAAGATTGAAATTATCATTCTCATTAATGGCTCTTCACTTTACCATATTACTGACTCTTTACTCCAGTTATACTATTTATTTCCAATGTTGTTCTCCATCTGTTATGTGAAATTTTATTTTAGTTTTGCCATCTTCCAATTCACTCAACACACCCTTTACATTTCAATTCCTGTGATAACACATAAAAATGTGCATTAGATATGATTAAAATAAAAGCAAACTTCATTCTTCAGGTCATGTGCAGGGAACAGACAGATGATTTCCATGGGGAAGATCATCTTCTAACTGCATACAGTATGATTTCTTTGTAGATAGTATGTGTTTTCAGACAGTTGCTTTGGTCTGATGCAAGCTGAAGTTTTTCTAGGAAATACATTGGAAAATGAACAAAAGAAGGTTGTTTAAGAATGAAAGGCAGATGTCAGCTGTGCAAGGAATGCCCTTTATTTACGGTGATAATGACATCACCATCATGAGCCCCTCTTTGAGGCCCAAACTGTGTATCTCAGAATGAGAGGAAATGGCAGTATCCCTGGAAATGCCCCATCAAGCCAGAGTACAATAAGCTTCTTTTCGTGCAAGGACTATGTCTCTGTCCTGTCTATAAAGTTGCAGACACTTTGTTTCCGTAATCATAAATAGTTTAAAGTGCTCTGAAGTGCTAACACAGTCCAGCCATAATTTGAGAAAGCTACTTTAAATTAATAGCCCAGGAAGGCTTAAGTATTTTTCCTGTCTAAAAAAGCATCTGTACTAGGAACTTGGTACTTGAATATACTTAGATCTAATGAAAAGATTAAATATACTTAATTTCTTGAGACTTAATTGCATGTTTAATTTCAATGAAAGCTGAAAGTGAAGTGAAGCATGTACTTCCTGTGGTGTTGAGGGCTGGGGTTAAGCATGTGATTCAGTGTTCTTCAGTCAGAAATGTCCTGGTTAAACGTTTCACAGGTAGGTAGTAAATAGGAATTGTGATCTCCTGTTGAGAGAATATGAGAAATATGGCCTATTGTAATTGTTCTGTAAACATTGGGCTGTGTTTATGCAATCTGGTAGTTGAAGAGCTGTGCAGTGGTCCTGTTGTCATATATTTTGGAGGAAAATGCTAATAAAAGTTGTGAGGGGAAAGAAAAATATAAATAACAGCTTTTCTCCAGGAAAGAGTCATGTTTGAATGTTATTAAATTGACTCATCTATCTCACTGGGTTGTATGTATTGTTTATTTTCTCAGGCTTCTCTGGCAATTGTGTTGGCTGTGGCAAGAAGGGTTTCTGCTACTTTACAGAATTCTCAAATCACATTAACCTTAAACTGACCACTCAGCCCAAGAAACAGAAACACTTAAAGTATTATCTGGTGAGGAATGCACAGGGAGCCCTGACCAAAGGATCTGTAATCTGCTGGAAAGGGGCAGGTAAGATAATGAAGCTGTCTTCCTCGAGCTCTGGTTTTCATCATCCAAGCTTAGCTATCACAGGGACTGGCAGCTGTGTAAAACTTAAGACAGATCAGTTGGAAGAAAGACCCTTTAAAGCTAAGTGATTACTAGAGCAGCTGTAAAAAGCAATTGACTGACCTTATAGGAGGCTGGCATGTCTGAAGACATCCGTTCCTCCCTTCCAAGCCCTGTAGCCTCTTCATTCATTCAGGTGTGAAATTATCAAATCAAATATGCAGAGAAAAAGCAAACGCCACTGTTCTCAGGGGATAAGAAGTTTCTTTTTTGTTAAGAGTTGAGAGGCCGGCAGTCTTCAACCAGCTCTTGCTCAGGCACATTGTTCCAACTGCCAGAAAGTTCGGGCCTCTCGGGAAGTGCCGCAAGTGAGCCGGTCCCAGCAGCGAACCCAAGAGCTCCAGCCGGGACCCAGCAAACAGGTACTGCTCGGGAGAAAAATACGTGGGGTTTCTGCCTACTTTGACTCTTTTGTGCATGCCTGTGTGTGTACTTGTGTGAATGGAAAGACAAACCAACAAGCACACTACCAAATAAAACAAGTTGGTTAGAGATATATTGCAAATAAAGAAAGCAATCTTACTTTGAAGGCTTCTCGCTGTCTTTTTTCACCCCTCAGGTTTATGTATGAAAGCTTAGCAAATAATAAAATAGGTGTTCTTGCTCATAGCTAAAGGCAAACCAATATTTTTAAGAAGCTGTTATTTTTAATGTTGCTGAGAATAGGAATTGCATTCCTCCAGCTGTTGCCTGTCTGGTCACTATGACGAATGTTACAGGAACCATGTCATGTCAGCTTTTTCTTCTGGTCAGTCTATTTTATGTTATGACCAGTACCCTCTTTACTGCAGGCATTACATGGGCATCAGCTTAAAATCTTCAGAGTTTTTTCTTCTGCTGAGAAAAGTGGCTTTAATATTGAAAAAACAAACTGATGATTGGTAACTGTAACATTTTTTGTATTAAAAATTCTTTCTGAAACATTTCCATTAGCTTGACATGAATGGAAAGTGATGGGTGATAGAGGCTGGTGATCCCGCTGAGCTTCTTCATATTGAAAACAGCTCTTCAGTATCTTGTGTCTGTTACAGAGATTCACACAGGAGAACTGAGGCACGTCTGCTGGTGGTTATATTCTCTCTGTGAGACAGAAGCCTGTTAAGTAGTTGTCATCTGGAATACTGGTACTCCTCCAGAACAAATCATTAATCTCTTTATAAAGGTGGATTGGCCTCTTTTTTTTTTTTGGTCAGAGGTTAGATACATAGAAAAACTGCATTAATTGCAGGCATATTAAGCTTGAGAAAACATCTTTGTTTAATGCAGCGTAGTTAAAAAGGAGCTTGGAAAGAGGATGTAAAATTGGAACAGAGACTTAGGAGGGTTTTAGTAAATTTTAAACAAGCTTTTTTACTCTTTTAGCTGGTTCTTGAGTAAGCTTCATATAAGAGCTAGGGTCCACCTGCAAAGAAACTGAAGGATTTCACATAAGTATGTAGTTGCAGAAGCGGATTTTACCCAGGCACTTAATTGTAAAAGTAATCTGGTGTGAGATCAGAAGTGGGCTTGTTTTATTCAGCATTGCATTCACTCTGAGCAGATCCTGATGGCTCTAGTAAAGTAAATGATCAAGTGATCAGTTTATTTATCGACTGGGCATCTTGACCTAAAAATGCTTAATGTAAATACTTTGTATTTTTCTTGCCAGCTGCAGCCATAGATCACATCCCTTCAACAGCAGTGTTCAGCTCAGCAGTTTATAATGGCAAGGAATCGTCTAAACAGCAACTGGTGAAAAATAACCTGTCTGCTCTGACAAGACCTTCAGTGTTAGGTATTTGTATGGATTTGTTGTTTAATAACCCTAAACTCCGTATCCCATGAGTATAATAGAGCCACTGAACAAATGGTGGTATCATGAGCATAATTTTCTTTATGAACAGAAGTTACTATTCCCCTCCAAGACCTTTCTGACCATAACACTTTCTTCTGTGTTAATTTTCAGAAGAAGATAGTTTATATGTTTTCAGCCATAGCTTTGTTACAGTTCAGACTATTAATTGAAAGTTTTTCAAAATATTTCAGTTTGTTCATTTGATAGAGTCATAGAATCATAGAATGGTTAGGGTTGGAAGGGACCTTAACGATCATCTAGTTCCAACCCCTCTGCCGTGAGCAGGGACCCCTTGCACTAGACCAGGTTGCTCAAAGCCTCATCCAGCCTGGCCTTGAAGACATCCAGGGATGGGGCATCCACAGCTTCTCTGGGCAACCTGTGCCAGTGCCTCACCACCCTCTCTGTGAAGAACTTCTTCCTGATATCTAATCTAACCCTCCCTGTTTTCAATTTGTACCCGTTACCGCCTGGCCTATCACTACAGGCCCTTGTAAAAAGTCCTCTCCCAGCACCCTTGTAGCCCCTTCTGGTACTGGAAGGCTGCAATGAGGTCTCCTCGGAGCCTCCTCTTCTTCAGGCTAAACAAGCCCAACTCTCTCAGCCTGTCCCCATAGGAGAGGTGCTCCAGCCC
Source organism: Eurypyga helias (assembly GCF_000690775.1). Lineage (NCBI taxonomy): Eukaryota > Metazoa > Chordata > Aves > Eurypygiformes > Eurypygidae > Eurypyga > Eurypyga helias. The sequence goes on from NW_010266477.1 coordinate 44,683, forward strand.
TCTGAGCATCTTCGTGGCCTCCTCTGGACTTGCTCCAAGTGGTCAATATCCTTCTGATACTGGGGGTTCCACGGCTGGACGCAGCACTCCAGATGGGGTCTCAAGAAGAGAAGACTTCTCTCTCATAGAAGTACAGACCATATTGTGGGGCCAAGTTCTTAAAGAATATGTCAGTTTGCATCAACGTCACCAATAGGTTTTGTGAAGGGAATTAAGAAAGATTTATACGTATTCAGTCATAAGGTAATTTCTGTGTTGCCATTCACCTTGGGATGGAGCACTAGACTTTGACAACTGGCTCCAAATTAAAGACATGTCCTCGCTGCACAATTTTTATCATTATTTGTGTTAATTGTTTTCCCTCATAAACAGTATTCTGTGTCACTGGCTTGTTTAAGCAAGAAAGAAGAAAGTTAGTCTTCTCTATGGCTAAAAGCATGTTATAGGTGTACTTCAGAGTAAGTCTTCCCAAGTTTCCCTGCTGGCATCACAGCCAAATTCTATTCTGTCTATTCAGGGCAGGATCTCTTTCTGCCACGCAGCAACATATTCTTGCCAATTCATTTCAGATGGATTACTTTCACATATCCACATATCTGCAGGAAAGAATATGGCATTTTCAAATAATGAAAGTCTGTGTATTGCTCTATCTTGTGACCTTTGTCACAACATTGTGCCAGGAACCAAGTGAAAAAATGAGAGGCACAAATGGCTAAATACCGCCCTCGTGTGGTAACAGTTTAAAACAGTAATCCAAAACCTGTACATAGGTTATTAAGCAAATAAACAACCTTATTCTAGATCTGAAGACTTCAGGTTTATTTTGAATTTTAATACATTTTGCAAAACTGAAATTCTCCTTTTTATATAATCTTCTTACTCTGTCTTGAATTTATGTGGGTCTGACTATTTTGCCAGGAGATACAGCCCTGCCAGTGTGCAGTAGTGTTACCACCTCTGCGTAGTCATGTCCAGAAATAAAAAAGGTTCAGTCCTGCAAGATACTAGGCAATTCCTGGAGGAACTTTGACTCTCAATAATTAGAAATAATTAGAAAGTCATTCTAGGAGTTTACAGGAGTGCACAAGAAGATTCAAGAAATTAATGAAAAAAAATCATTAAGAGTTAATATGGAATTCAAAGAGTTTATATGGGATAACATAAAACCAAAGATGGTAACCAGCAAGAAGTGGCTAAATCCCATAAATGGGGAAATTCTTGAAAAGAACTCAGATCTTTATTACCCTGAATCCTTTGAGAATTTTATTTTGCAATATGTTACATGAAACAGTCATGTGTTCAGAAATAAAAATAGCAACATGCCCACACTGTTGATTAAAAAATATTAACATTTATAAGCATTTTTAGTACGTCTCATTCTTACTACATTGTTCTTAGTACAGAGTAAACATTGGTATATAACAAGTCAAGTCTGCCTAGATAATTAAGAGTTCTCTGCACCAGAAAGTTCCCATAAATTTTATCAGGACATAGCAAAGTAAAATAAAACACATAAAAAAATATTATTTTCATGGAGTTGACCCTGTATACCACAGTACTTAATGCACACATTCAGTCAATCAAAATGTGTTGAATTACGATGCACAAAACTGAATGCATTTTATTCTAATACTTTTCTGAAATATTACTGTTATTCAGGCACTTTAACAAATTCGGGGCCTCCAAAAAAACGCCACAAAGGTTGGTCACCAGAATCTCCATCATCTACTGAAACGTGGAACTTGCAGCTCAACCCACAGGCTCCAAACAGAATTAAAAATGGTAAGCTACACCCAATGATAATGTGTGTTTCAATATTCAGAAAATAATGCAGGAAAAGAGACAATATTTTAAAGAAGCATGCATATTTACATTGAAGTTTTGAAGTGTTTTTGATACCCAGAAGCTCACCTACATTTGGGTGCTCCATTTCCACTGATTTCTTTTTGAGGCTCTGAGCTTAACTCTCATTAGGATCTACCCATCAAATCATTATTAATACATCCCAACAGGTGCTTGTGTCCATCTTTCAGACACTGAAACTCTTTGGGGATATTAAAATTAGTGTCATAACTCAGGTCAAGGTACCGTCCATAGTTTCAGTTATTTGTAACTGTGTTCTTGGTACTTGGATTTTATAGTCGATACAGACTAGAGTGACATGCAGTGAAATAAAACTGTTTTCCCCAAAATATTTTCTTTTAATGTGTTATTGTTTAAATTAAAATTATTGTACAGATGTTATGATTGAGCAAACGTTGCATCTTAATTTTTTCTTTCTTGCTGTCGCAAGAGAATCTGTTTAGAATCAATGAAACTAAATACATCGTAACTGTTTGTGCATTGGTATCCCATAAGTCTCTGTATTATTGTATTCATACCTGGAACTCTATAAACATTCAAAATCTTCAGATGCATGTGTGATGTTCAAGGTTGTAACAAACAATATAATCAGTCATCCAAGAAAGTTAGTATAATAGTATGGGTTGTAGCAACAGCTCATGACATGTGTGATGTAACCATATAAAGCATGTAATAGTGATACTAAATGTGGGTATGAGATGTTGTTGAATAACTTTTCTTTGACGAAAACATTACTAGATCTGACTCCAGTAACAATATGTCTAAAATCTTAGATGGAGGAAGCCTGTCGTCTTTACCACATTCTGCTTTGGTGGGGTCAGCCTCATCTCCAATGGTGGGCTCTGGAGAACCGGTCTCGGTTCCTGACAACTTGCTGAAAATCTGTAAAGCAAAGCCAGTTATTTTTAAAGGTAAAAACCCCAACCCCCCAACAAGGCCTTAAATCTTTTTTGTAAGAGATGTAAAGACACATCCTACTGCTAAACACTGCTAAAGCTGTCAATCTTAAAACATTTCCTATTAAAACTGTTTAATGCCTTCATGGGAAATGATGAAATTAATGTGCTGTGTACAAACATTGTTTGTTTTGTAGGTCATGGAAACTTCCCATATCTTTGTGGGAACATTAATGATGTGATAGTGAGTCCTTTGTTGTACACCTGTTACAGAAATTCACAGTCTTTATCTAGAGCATATGAACAATACGGCGCCTCCACAATTCAGCCTATTTCAGAGGAAATGCAGCTCTTACTGACTGTCTACTATCTTGTACAACTAGGTAAGATTATTTTATGTCCAAATAGACTGCAATAAATATATTACACACCGGCAAATGAGAAAGAGACTAGTAGGGCAGGACAATATCAAATATCAGTCTTAGGACATGTGATAGTAAAGAATTTCATTTGTGGTACTGAAACAAAACTAAATAATTCTTGAAGACCAGACAGATTGAAATATAATCATGCAAAGTTGTTCTCCTATAATCTGGGACCTCAGCAACTGAAAATAAAAAAAGAAACAGAGCTGTAATTCACCGCTCTTGCATACAGTCTGTGATTTAAAAGTAGTATTTTGCAAGACAGGCAGCACTCAACCTCTTTAAGTATTTCTAATTACTGATACTCAGGTTCCAACTAGGGCAGCTTTACTTGAGCATCACAAAGACCCTTCAAAATGAAAAATTTGGTTCACATCTGCTAAAGGCAATAGCAGATGCATGCATAAATCTGAAACATGATCATCTCTAAAGAAGCACGTATTTTGAAAAAAATACTGGTTTTAACTCCACAGTTTTGTTTAACTGTTTCATAATACTTTCCTTTTATTTTTTTTAGCCTCAGACCAGGTCCCTTTGATTGAGGATTTGGAACAAATATTCATGCGTTCTTGGCGGGAATCACACCTGTCTGAAATCCGTCAGTACCAACAGGCTATTCCACAGACCTTTCCCCAAGTGCCCAGCCAGATTGCTCCCGTGACTTCAGCCCAGCTGCCCTGGCTGGCGGGCCTTGCAGCTAGCTCCTGCAATGACAGTGTCCATATCATTGAGTGCAGCTACTCTCTGGCTGAAGGGCTTTCAGAAATGTTTAAGCTACTCATTGAAGGAAAATTAATAAAGACAAACTACGTGGTGATCATATGTGCCAGTAGAAACCGAGCCATTGATTCCTGCATTGTGATAACAGGTAATATCCCAAGGGTGTATCTCTTGGCAAAACAGATGCTGTGAGGAGTTTGATTGAGTGCAGTTTCAGTAATCTGCCTCAGAAAGCAGAGCTTTGACCAACAAGTAATGGATTTTGATTAACCCAAGTTGTGTCTCTCCCCAGCAAATCACATTCTGTGTTACCCATTTTCTCACCAAGGCATCCCAGCCACCATGGCTACAAACAAATAATAGTGAGTTACAGCACACACAGTGCATAAATCTCTCCTGCTCTGTGTGACTGGGGTGTTACTGAGGGCAGAGGACCGAACGTTTTCTTAGATTCTAAAAGGTGGTCTTTCGATGTCATTCCCTCCGACAGCCTGTTGAAGGCTATGCTGATAATTAAATAATGTATTTGAATAGCCATTCAAAGATTCATTTTGAGTGTAGATAATTCACAATTCCTTTGAGTATTTATATGGCTTTTTTATATACTTTATCAACAAATATTTCCTAAACTAAGAAACAGAAAGGATCTTACAGGTGTCTGGTGCGTACATGAGAAAGAAGACTCATCTCTGCCGGTTTTGTGTGTGTGGTGTTCATTTAGCTGAGTAGTATTTCTGTTATGGCTTAGGACATTTTAAACTGTAGTTTGAAGTGCTTTCAAAACTACTTTTTTGTCTTTTAGGAAAGTATCAGGCAAGAGTTCTGTCTGAGAGCATGCTCACTCCTTCAGACTACCAAAAAGAAGTTAACTATCAGCTGGTCACGGGGAAAGTGGAAACTCTGGGATCCTTCTTCAGCACACTCTGCCCAGGTACTTAACAGATTATAAGGAGGCATGTTTCCAAGCCCCAGAAACTTTTAAGTCAGAGAAAATATCTGTGCTCATTACCTTTCCAGAAACAAAACATTTTTAGAAATGTATAAAAAATGTAGGACAAAGTTGTGAAAGTACATTTGAATGGAAATTCCTTCTCAAAGTGTCATTTTCTAAAATCCCTCCGTTTCCTAAAAATATGCCAGCAAATAGCTGAGCATATTATTCTTAGCTATGCAAATCCATCCATATACTACGCAGGTCCATATCCATATGGTTGTATAAATTCTTCTGCCCTCAGAACAAATGTAATTTAGACCGTGATAGAACAGTTATTTTATCAAAGGTAAGATTTGTCCTTTCAACTTACCAAACTGTGAACTTGATCATGATGCATGGGAAAGAAGGGAAAATTACAGAGAGACTGGGTTACTGGATTATTTTTTAACTGAGTATACTGAGAATTACTACAGGCAGGATTATCTGGGGCTAGATCCAGCCACATGGAAAGTTAAACCATATCACACAACTAGAGCAAATGCAGCATGTTTGTCAGTGTTGATGGGATGTCACAGTCCCCTTTGCCATTCATGTCACGTCAGTAAATCTGTACTTAGATTACAAGAAACCTTCTGGATGTGTCATGATATTTTGAATGGTCACTTAAGAGAAACTTTTTTCTTGAACCGTCACGTGGTTATGTTAGTGTTTCTGCTCTTAGTATCTTCAAAGTACCGTTCTCAAAACCGCTTTTGCTATTGCGGTTGTTTGAGCAGAACAAGTAAATGAACATCCTAAAAATAGTTGCCGTCTATGTTCACTGGATTGCACTTCACGGAGCAAATCCTGCCTTTCCGAGCTCAGTGCAGGCATGTTTAAACATCTTTTCAACTGCTGAGAGAATACTAAACACTCAGGACAGGCGTATTGTACTCTCTGCATAGCTTTCATACGTCAGCAGGGCCCCTGCTGAATACAATAGGATATATTTGCAGATACGTGTAGTTCAGTAAAACATACCTTGCTTGCTTCAGTATTGTGTGTAGATACAAAACTCATATTTCTCTTCCAGCTTTGTAGGGAATTATTTTTATTTCTGTCTCTCAAATATCATAGAATCATAGAATGGTTTGGGTTGGAAGGGACCTTAAAGATCACCTAGTTCCAACCCCCCTGCCATGGGGGGGGTTGATGTAAAATGTGAAAGATGTAAAAATATTTATTACATTTTCCAAAGCTGCTTATCATCCTTATTAGTGAACAGTATAGCTCCATGGTCTGAACATGTTTGCCATGTTTCATGTCTTTGTTGTTGCTGATTTACGTCAGGGCCTTGAGGCTCATTTTCTACCCTCCTCCATAAATGCCCTAGCCAGTGGTCTGCAGAGGTGATCTGTCATTCCGTGGCCTGATTTGCATTTTATTAGTGATACGCTATAAACCCAGATGCAATAGAAAATAATGAGAGGGTTCCTGTATCAAAGAACTGATAAGCCAAGGACAGGATAACTAGCTAGCATGTATAAATCTCTTTAAGATCTACAAAACAGAAGTGCAGCTCTCGTTAACATGGATGTTTATTCCACTTTCCCTTCAATTTGATAGAGGGTGATATTGATCTCTTGCTGGAAAAATTTTATCAGGAAAACCAAGGGCACATCTCTTCATCACTTTCTGCTTCAGTGAATAAACCAACAGCACTGAATGGAACTGGAATGGCTGCATGTACGAGTAAGTAAGGATTTTCTAAAGAGCTGACAGGGTAGGGTACTTGAGACCAGGTCTCTGGGTGAGCAGTTAGATCTGTCTGGGCAGACTCCTAGGCCCTTGAAGGCAAAGGTCCTGAGGCAAACAGCAACTCATGTCTTGGGATGTTCAGATTTACACGGATGGATGCTCTGCTTCATTCCACTGGGTACTGTAGTCTTCGAAGCTCTAAGCCTTACTTCTGTGGTAGCAGAATGCTATTGCACAAGTTCACTTTCAGCTCTTAGACATTTAAGAGAATTCTAGGACCAAAATGCCCAAATGCAGGAAGAGTTCTTTGCATATTCCATACAGATTTTCATAAACAGGAACTCCTGTTAATAAGCAAAGTACCTTAATGAGTAGATCAGTCATTCTTTGTCAGACTCTTAAGATTCTGCATTAGATTAGTCTTTGGGCATATATCTAAACAGACTTTTGCCTTTTTCCAGGTTATGAGATTGAACGACATCAGATTCGTCCATTCCAGCTAGCAGTGGCTCAGAAATTGCTGTCTCATATTTGCTCAATTGCTGACTCCAGCACTCAAAATCTTGATTTGGGTTCCTTCGAGAAAATTGATTTCTTGATTTGTGTTCCACCCTCTGAAGTGACTTATCGGCAGACTTTGTTTCACCTCTGGCACTCAGGTGCTCAATAGTTAGCTTTATTGTAGATTTACAGGACACTGATAAATGCATTTATATCTGGAAATACTGACATTTTTTCTATTCTTTAGGCATTTTATTAGAACTTGGATTAGAAAAGGAACATCTTACAAAGCAGAGGGTGGAACAGTATGTTATGAAACTAGATGCAGAGGCCCAGATTAAATTCAAAGCCTTTTTACAAAACTCTATGCAGAATCCACATACACTGTTTGTCCTGATCCACGATCATGCACACTGGGATCTAATGAGGTAAGAAAACTGTAACTTGTTTTTAGAGAAATTATTATTACTGTTTGCATTATCTCTCAAGATCAGCTTTATGATTTACCCCTTCCTTCTTCTTTGTTTGCATCTTTCTGCTGACCCTATCTTCCCATGCATTGAATAAACATGTTTTCTTTTAAGGTCCCTCATGACTTATTCTTATCCTGCTCATTATATTATGCCTCAGTGGAATATTTCAGCTTTTCTTGCTCACCAGTCTTATCTTTATTCAGCCACAGCTGGTTTTTTTTTGGCTGGTTGTCATTTGTTCAAAGGAAAGCTTCCTGTGAAAGTACACAGAGCTCATTATCCTCTGTCAGTGTCCTCGGGGCTGTAAAACATGCAAAAACCCTCCACAGTGAGTAGTCAACTAGAGAGCCAACACTGCTGCTTATTTTTTTTAACTGTTTGGAAATTTTTCAGTGCAATGTTTTTTTTCTATCCGTGATCACTGATTTGTAAAAATGGAAAGCTTCTGTTGATATAGTAATGGCAGGTAGACTTCTCAGGGAAACAGGGAGGTTTTTTGTCCAATGTTTGCCAATTTCCCCATCAGCTCACTTGCATAACTCACTGCTTCCCTCGCAGAACCCTTTTTCCTTGGCTTCTCAGCAATCTGCCTGCTGAGAAGTTGGTCTGCCTCTGCTTTCTGGCTCCTGAGGCATTGGGGAGCTTGAAGAACATACTGAATTCCAGAAACACCCCCATATTCCAACTCTGGGAGCAAGGTGGTGTTTCTGAAACCAAAAACTGTGGTATCTTGCTTGTGAATGAAATAATTAGGTCTTGTCTTTCACATTGGTTAAGAATGTGAACTTCATTTTTGCATGTAAGAGCTCCCTGTTCAACTCCTCTGCATCTTAGGAACTATTACAGCTGTCAGAGCCCTTCAGGCCTTTGTTTGTGTAACACCCTTGGGTGATAAGGAAGTACCTGTGTTGCTACTTAACTCTGATATTTTTTCCTCTTACCTAATAAAGGTATGTAAGGGACAAGTAACTGTTCTGCACGGCAGGATTCATGCTGCCTAGCTGAAGTCAGTTAAATGAGGTGCCTAAACCGGGAGTGTAATTGCTGGGATTGCCCACATTGTCGCAACAGGGACACGGACCCCTCTGAGGGCTGACTTAGGTCATGGCTGGACACAGCCAGTTTCTGGAGTTACTTGTCCCTCTCTGCTGGTAGCAGGAGCTTGCAGTGACCTGGGCTTGTAACTTAGTCACTGCAGGTAAACGCCAAAAACTAAATAGCATGAATTTGGACTGAAGTTTTACACTGGAGCGAGGAATTGACTGTAGATGTTCTGTGATACTGGCATTTGCCCTAACAGTAACTACTCGTCCCTTTCATAATAGCTCTATCACAGGTTTTCCTTCTGGTTTTTCTGTCATTCTGACTTAGTGTCTGTCATGACTTTTGCAGGAAAGAATCATATTTTCTTAAGGGCAGCACTAACAGTCTGGCCAGTTACTACAGGACCATGTGTCTGTTGGTACCTGCCAAAAATTCCCTTCATCCTTTCTCTCTCCTGTTCTGGTAGCTGTAAGGGACTGGTGATTTGTTAGCTAGGGAACTTATCAGGCTTACAGAAATTTTTATCTGCAGTGAAATAATTTGCATTTCCTTCCCCATCCTTCTATGCAACAAAAGGAGGGCAAAGAGTAGTCTTAAATTCCTTGCACATGTTTAACTTCAGTTTCACATCCAGGTTAAAGCTATTCCGCTGACACAAATGTTCCCTTGTGCTGATCACTTTGGACAGTTTTGGGTTTCTTTTTTGCAGTGCTATGCATAGCCTTTATCCTCAAACAGAACTGTCTACAGGACTTGTTGATAGACTGTTGAACTGCAGGGAGGTGAAAGAGGCGCCAAATATTGTGACCCTCCATGTGACTTCCTTCCCCTATGCGCTGCAGACACAGCATACTCATATCAGCCCTTACAATGAGATCCACTGGCCTTCTTCATACAGCAATGTAAGATGGATGCTTTGGGGTACTTTTGTGAGCTTTTCCTAAGTTATTTTACATGCTTGATGAAACTGTGGAGGCCCCATGATTTTTGGAAACAAGAATGAAGTTTGCATGGCATCTTTTTCTTGTTCAGTCTGTGGCAAGTTTTTTCCCCTTTGGTTATCCTGTCATCTCTTGCTTTTTTGTCTTTATTCTTTTTATATCTTCTATAAACTGTAGTAGCTCTGCTAAAAGTCTTAGAGCTACATAAATGGAAACCATCTGAAAATCTGTCTCTAGTGCATTACTGCATGAATAAATGTACAAACATAGATTTTCTTCATATGTGTGTGTATTTACTCCATACATGGCTGTTCTGTCTGTGTATGTGTACATGTGGTGAAAGAGAATGAAACAAGTAAAAACGAGTCAAACTTCTGTTACCTCAAAAAAAAATTCCTGTTTCTTTCTCTCCTTGTTTTAATATGGCTGAGTACATGTATGCTTATTAGAGAATGTGATTGCAAATGTGTCAGATACCAATGTTTAATCAACTGCAAATTAATAATTGGTAGACTTTACATTTTTATTGCTTCATTTGCTTTAGGGTGTAGATTTATACCATGAAAACAAGAAATACTTTGGACTTTCAGAATTCATTGAGTCCACCCTCTCTGGACACAGTATTCCACTGCTTCGGTACGACAGCTCTTTTGAAGCAATGGTCATGGCTTTGGGAAAGAGGTATGGTACCCTCCTTTGTTTAACACAGCAAGTTTAGGAGCTGCATTCTAGTGACCTGAGTAACTAGCTAGGAGCTTGGTTCTTTTTTTTTAATTTATTTTGCTGTTCCACAAATCATCTATGTATGCAAGGGCGTTTCACTCCTTATTTTCTCCTTCCATCTTTTTGGTATATATATGACCTGTAATCTAATCAGTATAGGCTGCCTCTTACAATGAACTTGCACTCTGCTTAGCCCAGTTTAGAGTGTGTTCTTGCTGTGACCTTTATCTACTTCTATATTATAATAATCTAACATTACATCATCATGTAATTTCAAATGTGTTCCTTTTGTCCAGTGTTATCACTTGTGGACCCTGGCTGATGTAACAGCAATAAAGACTTGGTAATTTATAGTGATCTAACCTTACTGTGCTACTTCCTTAGTAAATCTTTACTGAGAAATGGAGAGACAACATGAGTTTTGATTGTGAAATGGTGCCTTGCAAAGAATATCAAACTGCAATTTGGTGAGATTCTGTTGTATAGTAGATATGAAGGATTATTTACAGGAGAAAATACTGAGTTTGCTGTATTTCATAAAAATTAGCTTTTTACTTTAGCTTTTAATACTTCACTGTTTAATTCACCATTTATTTCAGGTTCCCCAGATTACACAGTGCAGTGATAAGGACTTTTGTCCTCATACAACACTACTCTGCAGCTATGATGGCAGTGTGTGGTCTTTCTCAGATGAAGAATTATACCTCGGTTGAAACTCTGGAAATCACTCAAAACCTAATAAACTCTTCAAGACAATGTCCTAGTGGTCATGGCCTCATGGTAGTGTTGAGAATTCCATGTACTCCGCTGGCTGCAGTGGCATATGAACGTCTGTATAATGTAAGGGAAAGACTAGCCCTTGAAGATAACTTTGAAATAATCTTGGGAAACCCTAATTCTGGAATCACAATAGGAAAGCACTTTGTGGAACAACTAAAGGTAACTTGCAGAATGACATATACTGGGAAGCTTTGTTAGATGGGTAGGTGGGAAAACATTACTGGTGACATTTATGGTCATGAGATGAAGTGAGGGTCTTACTATTAAAAATAAAAACTACCCTAAGGAGCGTGACTTTTGGCTTTTAGACATACTGTCTGTGACACCTCTACTGTCCTATCTCTGGTTAATAATCAGTGAAGTATTAACTAATACGGCTAGAACTTGACTTCCAGCACCAACTCTCCCAAAGAGTTGAACTGCTTTTATCTGCAGGGCCCACGAGCAATAAGGAAAAAAAGCCAAATAAAATTGTCACAGTTTTAGCAGAATATTCTCACAAAATCATCATAGTGCAAAAATATTTTAGTGACGAGTTGAGTTATTCTTGTCACCAGCAGGTGGCAAGAAGGCACCAAATCAGTGGTTCTAATTATGGGTCCTAGGGCACCCCGGTACTCACAGCTCTGGACTTTAGGCTTTCTGAACCATGTGTTGGTTTATGGATTAATTTCTATCCCTTAGGGTTAGAGTCACGGGTTGTCTGATTAACAAAAGCCTCTGATACTGCCTTTCTTTTCATAAAATTTCCATCATCTGATCACCAAAGCAAAAACGTATTTTCTTTCTGGGTTGGTGTAATATATATGGTATACTCTGTACTCTGTCTGATTCAATATGTGTTAGATGAAGTCATTTGAGATCCAGAGCCTAATGCTGATCTCATTCTGCTATACATTGGGCATAACTTATTCTGAAAAATCAGTATTAGTTCTGAATGACATCCTGGTTGTCTTTTCTGACATGCATAATACTGCTGCATATGTGAATGCCAGAGGCTGAGTTGTACTATTGGCCCTACTGTGTACTCCTTATCTGTACATCAGTCTTACAGCAAAAGCACTGACTGATGTGAGTAAAACAGTAGAGTCTGGTGCTAACCGGTCAAACAATAGATCTGCTTATCAAACTTATGAAGTTATTTGGAAAATGGATAGATTTAGAGGAGAGCAGGAGGCTTCAGAGGGTAGCAAGTGAGGACAGTGGTGTGTGTGTGTTGAACACTTTCAGCTTTGCCCCAGTTCCTCTAAGGTGGAAGAGTCTCATTCCTAGCTCATTTTCTTCCCTGGTCTCAGACATCCACACATAGAATCACAAAATCATAGAATCATAGAATGGTTTGGGTTGGAAGGGACCTTGAAGACCATCTAGTTCCACCCCCCCTGCCATGGGCAGGGACACCTCCCACTAGACCAGGTTGCTCAAAGCCTCATCCAGCCTGGCCTTGAACACTTCCAGGGAGGGGGCATCCACAGCTTCTCTGGGCAACCTGTTCCAGTGCCTCACCACCCTCTCCGGGAAGAACTTCTTCCCGATATCTAATCTAAACCTCCCCACTTTCAATTTAAACCCGTTACCCCTTGTCCTGTCACTACAGGCCCTTGCAAAAAGTCTCCCCCAGCTTCCTTGTAGGCCAGATGATCTACCACAAGAAGCAACCTTCTGTACTCCTCTCTCCCAAAGCTCCTACCCAGCTTTAATATCCATTGTTCCTTATCTACTCTACCCATCTGTGCCCTGACCTCAGTGCTATGCAGCTGGGAAGCTGGGAGGCTTTTCAAACGGGGACACACCTGCCCAATCTCAGTTTTACAGCAGGCAGATTGCTACCTGTAATGCTCTAGGAACTATGCCACCTACCCAGGCTGAAATCAGCATCTGCCAAGGGGCGGCTTCCCTTGGTGGAACATCCATTCAGTGAACAAATTGATACATATAATGGATGATAAATACTTCTGTATTTTGATTTGTGTTATGTAGGTACGTCCAACAGTGTTTCTTACCTTACACAGGTCTGGCAGAAAATTGAAGATGTAGATTGGAGGCCACAGACCTATTTGGAATTGGAAGGTTTGCCTTGTATATTGATATTTAGTGGTATGGATCCACAAGGAGAGTCTTTGCCACGGTAGGAAGATCCCGTATTACTTCAGTGGCAGATTTATATCTATTGCTTACAGAATGGCTAAAGATTAATTGTGTAATTACTTGTGGGAGAAGTAAACAGATTTCAGTGCCATTTTTTGTCATTTTTTGTATCATAAATACCAGACCCATATTACTAATAATCTCCTGTTTATAGAAAGATATGAATAGCTCAGACAATATTATGAGAGTTGTCCAGTTTAGAGGAGAGAATAAGGGTATGAAAAAAAAGATATAGCCACTTTAGATACCTTTAGGGTAGCTGAGACACCTGCGTGATGCTGACATATGTGCTACAGGATGTGTGGAGGGATCAGTGCCTTCTGGAATGGCAGCTGGAAGCCAGACAGGATGCCCTGTGGCCCTACATGCTTTTGTGTGTTCAACTGAATCCCATTCTGTGTGTTAGGTTTAGAAACAAATGATTGTTCTTTTTCTTATGCTGATGCTAATGTTCGTTGCACTAGATTAAGCTGGATAGCTGGATTAAGAAAAATAAAAGTATATGCACCACAGTGGTAAATTTGTTAAGGACAAAGGATATACTTTGTTGTTGTATCTCACCTATAGTTTAAGCAGATAATGAAAAAATTCCTCTTTGACTATGTTTGTAAAAGAAGTAAGGGAGTCGATTACAGTGAATTTTCATACTAGCCCCTCTTGTTTCTCTCCAGATCACTGAGATACTGTGACCTACGTTTAATAAATTCATCTTCTTTGGTAAGGACAACCTTGGAGCAAGAACTTGGTTTGGCAGCATACTTTGTGAGCTCAGAAATTCACACAGAGAAAGCAGTTGTGAATGATGTGTTAGAAAGTGACCCAGAGAAGCTAAGCAGCACTGATAATGAAGATGAAGAAATAGCAACAGAAGGTATTATTAGTAGTAATACAGAAGTTGTAAAATGATTGAGTTGTATTAGAAAAAGCAGGATTGTATGGATACCTACTCCATGAGTGTTTCTGGAGTTAACCTTACTGGGTGAGCTCTGCTCCTTGGTCTTGCTTCATCTTCTTGAACTTGAGTTTCTCACCCTCCCTGTTGGGGGACTCTGCTGCCACATTTTAATCTCTTGCAGTCCTGCTACTGCATCTCTCTCTCTCTGTTTTTTGGCTTCCTCCCTCCTTTGCCCTGTATGTTCTGGCAGCTGCAAAGTGGAGCTGCGTGGGCACACCCGGTGATGCTCACTGGCACTCATTAGCAGTGCTGTGCTGTGTTGCCCTTCCACAGCAGGGAAGCATGTGCTTTGCCGTCTGGGGCAGCTCACCTGAACAGTCCCTGCTACCCAACCTGTGCTTACTTACTGACAGTGGTGGAGAGTCCTCCCAAGGAAACTGTATATCGTACAGCTGAGTAGTCTCTAGTTTCTAAGGTACTAAGTGGTATGGCTAGAAAATACAGCTGAACTTAGTAACTTCTGACTCCTCCTTCAAAATATCCATGAATTCAAATGGACAGTGTAGTGTTGGTGAGCTTATAACTTTTCAAGAGAGCAATTAAGAACATATAAATGTGTAAACAAACAACAAAAATTTACCCAAGAACTGTTGGGGGTTTTTTTAGTGATAGTTGATGGGTGTCATAAGTTATCATTAAGTTGTTTAAATTTTTCTTTACTGTCTGTTGTGCTTTGTAACTGGAAAACATAGGATTTCTATCCCTATAAGTTATTTAAATCTCTGACTGCTTGCCTTCATTTCTTTTTCTATACTATGAGGAGGAACAAAGATGGTTACTGTTCACCTATTAGGTTCTTACTCATTGGTAATAAGGATAACATCAGAAAATGAAAAAAAATACTTTAATCAAATATGTACTTTTCACAGAGGAATGAAATACCTGAGGTCATACTCAGACTGCCTAAAACAGAGGCCTACTTTAGATGGGATGAGTACTTCTGTCCATTTAGTTGAAGCATGGCAGGATTGTAAGTGATCTGAATTGAAGGGGTGTCTAAATTGTAAGGCTACTTTCCTAGTCCATGAAGTACAGTGTGCGCCTCCAGAGTCCAACACAGGAAAACGGGACAGAAACAAGCTTTTTCACTTAGGAGCCTGAGCTGGGAACCTCAAGTGAATATCCTTGGTGGCCATCCAAATATGGATTTTCATCACCAAAAGCTGAGGTATAATCTTGCCATAAAACTGGCATATGGAGAAGGAAGTAATTTCATAACGTACTGACAAAACCGAGTTTGTTGACTGTTGGTTTCCCTGACAATGCGTTAGTGAGGAAAGTAAGATATGGGTAGAAACAGGAAACATGGTTGAGACATGCCTAAAAATTGCCAGCTCTTGGCTTCAGCATTGATTTTGTGTAGCTGTTGCAGCTCCACACAATGAAATTAGACCACAGGCTGATCCAATATTGTGTGGTAGGGACAGTTACTCTCCGTACTGAAGAGTGAGAACAAAACCCCCACAAACTCTTGTGTGCTTTTCCTTACTTCAGCAATGTAGGGGGGTGCCTTCTTACAGGCTTACTTAACTTATATTTTGTTTTTGTTTTCCCTTACTACCATTCATGTAACAGGTTCTACTTCAGAAAAGAGAAGTCCTATGAAAAGAGAAAGATCTCATTCCCATGACTCTGCATCTTCATCTCTCTCTTCAAAAGCTTCCAGTAAGACCTTAAGATCATCTCTATTAAGTTACATTTAGGACATAAAAGAGACCTTTTATTAAGCTGATTCAATAAATAATAAAAGGCATAAATCACTAAGGTTTTAGTAAGGCCTGTTTTAATGGGATCACTAAAGAAAACTTTAACAAAATTCAGACTACTGGAATATAAGAAATAAGAGCTTTTCTTGCTTGAAAAATAACCATAGAGTGAGGTGCCTAAGCCAAGCACTTGTTTAATATGAGCCATGGAGGTACGAATCCTCAGTTAGTTCTGTGGTGGCTGATTCTGTTTGCTGAAGCTATGGGAATTTATGAACAAGAAAACATGCTTCGCATTTTTAAAAAATATTCTGAAAATCTGTAGGAGAAAAAGCATGCTCGTTCTCATTGGCATTTTTACCTTTTTGTTTTTGCTCTGGAGTGTCCCATTATTAATTTTGCACTATTTGAAAGCTTTTTTGAAGTAGGATAACTTTTTAAATCTTCAGTTCCTTTTTAATCTGCAAACTGATGTAGAAAGCATGAGGCAGTGTTGAGAACTACCACAGCTCTTTTGGCTGATAAATTTCTTCGCATACTTTTTCTGCAGATAATATTAAGAGGAGAGTTGGGTAACACTGGGCAATATAAATTGCACTGTAATTTCCTAGAAGTCGCAATCTCATGCAGCTTTTTAAGACATGTTGGTTTTGTCAGTGTCAGTAAATTCTTTTTCATCTAATTGTAGTTTTCAACATGGTGACATGCATATTTGGCCCATGATTTTGTTTTCCACAGTCACAGTGGTGGTTGCAAAAGGAAAAAAAAAAAAAGCTTGAAAACATTTGGATAAGCTTCATCAACATTTTAATTTTCAGAATGTTTTGTTCTTCAAAGTTGAGCTGCTTATCGGTTCCACAGTGTCCATGTGGCGTGCCTATGTCTTTTGTGGCCTCAATTTGCCTTTGATTAAAGAAATCTTTTTTCCTATCTTTTTTTTCTTTGCTCTTGGATGCTGGTATTTTGAGGGATGTCACAGTGGTTTTGCCTGAAACCATTCATACTGCTAGTGGTATTTTTGGTTTTGTTGCTAAAGTCCTTTACCTGCTACTCTAGCCCAATATGCAGCTAGAGTATATCTTACTGTTTCTTGAGAATAAGACGGACTATAGACTTTTATTAATTTAAAATGTGGGGGTTTTTTTGAGAACCAAGACTGTTATTTTCACCATGGGAGGAAAGCTGGTTTTACCTCTGTTCAGCTTCAGACAGATTCCTAGTATCATGCGGAGGCTGATTCTTCAACCAGTTCTCAGTCTACTCTGAAGGCTGCAAAGTATTTGGAATTCACATTAGAATTCACTAAGCATTAAAGATGCTCAGAACGACATAAAACATGGCCTTAAACTTTCAGGAGATCTTAATAGTTAGAATATATAAGGTAAAAATACACCACTGTCAGAAAATCAGCAATAAGCTGTGGGGTATATTTGCATGACATAGTCAAGACCAACATTCTTGGGGTCAGTATGTGCTCTGAGCTGACCAAAAGCTGCATGAATGTCTTGAGAGCCAGGTTTTATTAGGTCAGGCTGTGTGCAGCAGTGACGCAGAGACGAGTGTCAGATCAGATCTGACTCAGAGGACTGATTCTAGATGTCAGTACGTGTAGACATTTCTGTAGTCTGATGGGGTAACTGCTTGTGAATACATAATTTCTTACACTCTTTTAAATGATGGTTTCAGTAATTTTGTATTTGTCTTGAGTGATGAAAGTATCTGATGAACACCTTCAGCAAGGAATGGATGAGGGAAATGGAGGGCAGGACAAGCACATCTTTACCATGCACTTCAAAAGCCACTTTCTTCATTGAGATGAATACTCTAAACTGGTCTCATTAAGACTTCCTGTACGAGAAAGGTGAAAACAAGAACAGGAGTGGGATTGCAACATTTGATGGATACTCTGTCTAAATGATTGTTTTGTTTTGTTGAACTGTGGCATTAACTAGCAGAGAGAGTTGTACTGTGTTGAAATACAAATTTTCTTTTAGTTACAGCTTTCTGCAGTGAGTCATCTCCTCCTTTAGTAGCAGCAGGGGATACAGCAAAATCCCCCCACCAAATCCCAAGCAACAACACTGAAGAAACTACAAATAACTATGAAAGGCAGAAGCAGAAAGCAGACAAGGGGGCACAAACAACAGTCAGCAAACACTTGCCACCGGTAACTGAACAGCTGGATACAAAACAAAATGTAAAAAGTGCCCAGATTTCCATCACTTCATCATCCTCCTCACCTTTCTCCTGCTCTTCTTCCCCCTCTGTGCCTGCTCATAACTCCTTCATCCTACAGACCTCTCAATGCTCCACGACCAAAGCATCAAAACAGCCTCCCATAGTTTTCCTGCCCAAACTGGTTTATGACATTATTACTTCTACGGACAGCAGTGGACTTCCCAAATCATCGTCCCTCTTGCCTTACCATTCTGTTATGTGGGCAAGTTCTTTTCGTCCCCTTATGAGTAAGATGATGACTTGCACAGAGCAGTCTCTATACTACCGCCAATGGACGGTTCCCAAGCCAATCCATATGGACTACAACAATAGAAATGAGGGCAGGATGGACACCTTTCACCCAAGGAGGCTGCTGCTGAGTGGGCCACCACAGGTGTGTAATAAGAACAAGGTATTATAATTGATTTACTTTGTTTAATTTTATCATAATCTCAGACAAAAAAACCCTCCATTAATTATTATTATTCATAATTGAATTGTTTTGGTTGAGAGTAGGTTGCTTTTGTTTTATTTCCTAATCCCTTCTAATAAAATAATCTTCCTTTCTTTACTGTTAGCCTGAGTTCAAAGACAACAAAGCTGCAGCACTGTTCATTTTCTGTCAGTCTCTCTCCATTAAAACATTTTAAAAGTTAGTTTGCTTAAGAGAGACATTTCATGTATAATTTCAGTTTGTTAAAGTTACATATGCATTTACATTTTAAATAAAGATCAAAGATCATCACAAAGCCACTTTTTATGATCAATCTGAAGCCAGGTGGGAGCTTGTAATTATTTTGTTTCCTCAACACAGCAGACAGAAATAGAAGCTGTTGTAAATAATACATGCAAGAAGGCCAGTTCAACATTAGCAGAGCCATATTTACAAGATGAGTAACTGACCTAAAAGTTTTAAAATTACTTTGGAAAGATATATGGAAATGGGTATAGTTCTAAGAAGCTCCTTCTCTAAATTCTCTAAGGATGTTTAGCACTTACCTCTGAGCAAGGTATCTCCTATTTCAATGCACATTACGTGCTAAAGATAATATTGTGTCTCTCATGTTCTGCTGAAGTACAAAGCAACAAGACAGACTAGACGCCATGCCTATTGAGAACATATGATTCTATGATTCTATGATTCTATATATTTGTCTTGTGAACCTCAGAAGTTTAAAAGGATACATCCAAACTGAGACACACGTTTCCAGTTATTGTAACATCAACCCAAATATTTAAAGATAGTTACTGATTTAACTTGCCACATGATCCACTCTTCTATACACACCCATTACAAAAGGAAAGCACGTGCTGCTATTTGTTAAATGATTATATTGCGTTGAACGCACAGATTTCTGGTGCAGTACAGTACAAAGAGCATAAATAGGCTTTTCATATTGGAGCTTCCTGCAAATATGACTGTAATTCATAAAGGATTCCAGAAAGTACTCTGATGAGCAGTTTTCCACTGTCCATTCCTTTGATCTAAATTGTCCATGTTTGCCAAAGATTGACGTATTATGTGATCAAGAAACTGAATTTCATGCTCAGCTGGGTCATAAAAATAAGTACATTCTGGAAGAGAGATGTTGTTCATTTCCATCTCAAAGAAAAACATGGGCTGTGACAATTTTTGTTAGAATTTCATATGCATACACCTCAACTCCCACAAAGATAATATTCCCAAAGCCACCCTAAATATACAGATTAGCCAGCAGGTAAATATTTCTTTGATACTCATTTGGTTATGGGTCACAAATGTGAATCTGTGATTCTCAGAAGAGTCATTAAGAGACTTCTGAGAGCATACTACAAACCTGTGAGAAGGTTTTGATGATTCACACACTTGGTATTTGTCATTTAACTAATTATAATTAAACAGGCAGTTTATTTAGTCATCAGCTCCATTCCAGGGTATGGTATTCACCACTTTTTACTATCAAACTTTTTTTTTTCCAAATATTGAACAGGACTCCTGTTGACCCTCTGTAGGGCAGTGAATGTCAGCCTTGATACCACTGCTTTTACTTGAAACTCCATCTCCTCTCCAGCTGTCCCCACAACGCAGGTTATTTCCTGGTGTTGCATTGGGTGCAAGGACACTCGTCTCATGTTTGTTCATTTTATATTCCTCGGTTCTTCTGAAGAATATCCCTCTTTCACACAGAAGAAATTCACATGCATCATATTGATAGTATCATATCTGCTTCCTAATTGTCAAAATTTAGGGGTATGTATTGATTTCAGTATGTGGAAAAAGACAGCAGCTTTGCTTCCTTTACTATATTAGCATCCCAAAGTACTAAAAACTCCTGTAAACCAAACAAAGAGCTGTAAAAGTAAGTTTGTTTTTTATTGGTTTAAGTGTTTACAGTGTTTCTTCTGTGGAATAAATTACAGTAAAATATAGAGACAGTAGAATTACCCTTCTCTTTTTGGGAAGAAATCATTTTGATTCCTGAAATAAAGTTTACTCACTTGCGTGTTTGATAATATTCACATTCTACATGGACTTAATGAAGGGATATAGGCAGAAATAAAAATATGTAATAGACAGCACCTACCTGAGTGTTAATAGTATCTCTGCCAAAGTGTAAGACTCCCAGAGTACTATCTTTTCAAAAATTAGGAAGTAGTTGTTTTCTTTATCAGGCATTTACTTTACTAAAATTCAAATCAGGAAGCAATTTGTTGGTTAAAATGAAAAATATGAAATCAACACAGGAAGAAAATTAGGCAAGTTAGTGAACCAAAATCATCATAATTCTCACTGTCAGAGTAATAAGTAATAAAGTACACCCAACCTTCTCCCACTGAGACATTTTACCCTCTGTACAGGTCAAAACGTTTGCTAGAAGACTTGATGCATTTTTGCAAGGACCATTACATACATCAGAAAGCAGTAGATGCATTATTTTTACAAGAGGCTTTAGGAAATGCAGCTAAAAACTGGATAGGTGTAGAATAGATCTATATATTTATCTATAAGTTAGCTCACATCATTGAAGTTAAGCCACTGGTTAGTGACTATGAATAAATATGCACCAACAAGTGTCTTATCTATGGCCAGAAATCCGTCCGTCATGCACCCAAGAAAATGCCTACAAGGAAGCCTAAATTCACTAAAATATTTTTCTTAGAAATGTTAATCTTCAAGTTCCCCAAACTGCAAATCCATATTTTGTACCTTTGTTTTTTTACTGGGTATTAGAACTTAGAACTAGCGTTTTCCTGAAGCACGGACGCTGCTCATGAGCACGGCTCAGTCCTGTGGCACCACATCCAGGGAATGAAGCAAACACATCTTAAGACACTTTCTAAGGAAGAAAACTGCTGCCCATATTTGGTTTTCCTCTACCCCCATTAAAATTTTACACCATGGGCTTATATACCTTTGAGCTTATGTAAGAAAAATACTTGGGAAATAGTGAATTTTGCTGTTGTTACTTGTGCTTTAGAAGAATGTAGCAAGTGGAAACAAGGGA
>NW_010266477.1:66248-92644 GCF_000690775.1 Eurypyga helias
TCTGTGGACCATGTGCACGTTTGCTGTGAATCGTCATTGGCTTGCAGACCACAGTTTGCAAACTACTGCTGTGGTATGTGAAGAACTATCTCACCTGGAAATGAATATGTAAAAGCCTTATGGAATTACTTCCCTTTTTGCCATATTTCTCCAAATGTGAAGACTGATATCAGATGGTACTTTATAGCAACATGTCAAAATAATAAAATACTTCTACTGGTCCTGGTGTGCAGTGTCTGGAACAAGTTAAAAAGAGGGAACTCATTACTGTTAGACCTGCTGGAACAGCACTTTTGGATGCCACTTCCTTGAATAAGTGTGGAGGCACACATGTAATTTCTCTGACTGGAGTATTTCCCTCTCAGATTATTAGACAGACAGTTTGTTTTCAGCTTATGCTTGGTATCTGTGGCAAGAACAGTTCAGTGGTCAAAATCTTCGGAGAGCTTTCCACTCCTCTTAGGAGTAGTGTATGTCTGTGACACAAAAATTAGGCCTTCATACCTTTTGAATTTTCTGCAGGAGCAATTTGAATTCATATTCCTTCCTCTTGCTCAGACACAGCTACACTTCCCATGAATGAAGAGCTGCAGGGTAAACTTACTCTTACTTTTGCACTAAGGATGAAAGTAGAAACCAAAATACTAAGTCTTTGCAGGCCCCAAATTCCTTAGTTATCATAATTTTTCACAGGTTTGAGATTTTTACTTCTGAGCCTTCTGGGATTTTCCTCTTCCCAGCCTGATTCATCAGACATCCCCTTCCAAATTCAGGTAGTTAGAAATAAATTAGAGTAACAATTCCATTATTTGGGAATATTGGCCCCCAAGTACCTTACCTGCTCAGGCACTGCCAGATATTTGAGGAACCTCTTTCTGGGAAATAGGGCTGTCTGTAGTAGCAGCACCCCTCATGTACCCTTTGTTTCGGGAATCGTAAAAATGCAGCCCAGTTCCAGGTTCCTTCATTGTTTTAATCTGTTTGCAGCTTTTGCGTGTAGGGCGAAGACAGGGTATGGAGAATAACACCTTGCTCAGAGTACTTTCTTACCAGTCGTTGCCGTTGTTAATATATTATATCATGCTTAGACCCAGAGTTACTAATTAGGATTGACACGGCGTTGTACTAGGCTTCTCTGAAGACGTGCAAAGCTACAGCCCAATCATATAACCAGTTTAAAATTTCTTTGCAAAGCTTATATGTTGTTGCAGTTGGGAGATGGAAGATGGGCAAATATGGGGCTTTGTGCTTCAAAGTTGTACATATCCTGCTTACAGGATCTCTTTACAGCTACCCATGATGCCCAAACTGTTGCAAAGAGGGGTGGTGTCAGGTGGTGAAAGGTCTCTTTGGAGTGATGTGGAAGCGGTTTATTGACAGCTTTTCAGTGTTTCCAAACAAAGACACTCTGTGCAGTTCCATCTTGCCTGGAGATGGTACATGTAGAAAACAATGCAATGAACTCTGAAGGTGCATTTACCTGTCTGGGCATGCTGCAAATTCAGTTGTTCATGGTTCTTCCCTTCTGGAGCAAATGTTGATCGTAAATGAAAAGTCATTATTTTCTTTTTTTGTTTTTGAAAACCTTCTCAAAATGACCTGGAGAAGGTATTTTGTGTTTCACCAGTTCATTTCTTCAGCAGCAAATGCAGACAACTGAGCAAGTGAATGGAGTTCTGCTGTGCATATTGCTGGGCGCTCAGCCTGATCTCTCTCCTGTCAGAGAAACATCCCTAAAACATGGAGAGATTCCTGCATGTTCCCACCAGCATTTTACATACAGTGTTGCTAATATCTAACAGTTCATAAAGCTCACAGTACTGTATTGGTCACTTTTTATGTGACAGATAAGTTCACATCAGGGGAAGATACAATGCACAGAATATCACAAGTATCAGTTTGGTGGTTAGGGACTGGCATTTGTAGTCCTGTGGTTTCCAACATTTTTGACTCCTGATGCTACAGCTTTGTGTATACCTGAGTCAATTAACTGATACCTTTTGTCTAAATACCACGTAGTAGTAGCCTAGTCGCTCCCAGATACATTGTTGAATACCATTGGTGGAGACTGGTTCCTCAGGGAACAAAAAATACATGATTTTACATGTATATAATACAAGTTTTAAGTGGTTACCAGAACAGAAGAGTAAGGCTTTCAGCCTGCTGTTCTGTTGACAATTCTATGTATATACTTCAAACTGATTAGGATTTAATTTTTCACGTAGATACCTGATATCAAGGGAACAGGTCGTATACTTCTGACAATTGATCTCTTATTTGTTTGAAATCAGGGAACTGTTAAATCTGTCAGGTCACCCTGTGTTTAACAAAATGATGATCAGAGGCACTTTAAAATAATATGTTCATAAAGGCATATAAAAGTAATCTCAGACCTGAGAGAAAACATTGAATATGTTCTTCTAGAACAAAGTACTGTTAGGTTTGCCTCAGATGTGGGAAGATAGGTTGGTTTTGTTTAGCTGTCAAATAAATAGCCATTTCAGCCAAGTTTAGAACCTTGTTCCAGGGTCAGTAGAAAGATTCTCAGTAGTCTCAATGGATTTTACATAAAAACCCAGGCTGGGAGTTAGAAATATCTGGCCTGTGGACTGACTGTTGTCTATGCTATCATTTCCTTTACTCAAAGTCTCTTTTTTTCTATGTTACTTCTGGATAACCGAGTTGTGTGCTAACACACGGTCTACCATGTTGTACCTAGAAGGCTTATTTGACCCTGAACAAGAGTTAACGGTACCCTTTCCCACCCTTGGCAAGCAACTGTTTAAAATGCAGCCTGATTTATTAAGAGCAACACATACTGAAATTTGACCAAAACAAATGTTTGCCTACTCTTGCTTCTGCTTCAAAGCCTGTTTTTCTCAAATGTTGAGAGAAAATGAAAATTTCAACTGACATACATGGAAAATAGTAAATTCAATACTATATTTAGTAATTCAACACCTGACATGTACTAGCAGTAATGGCAGGGAAGCTCGGTTTTGAATTCAGGAGTAAGATAGACTCAGTCCAAACTCTGGTACCACTTTGTGAGATCAGATAGTTGCAGCAGAATGTGTCATAACTGATCTACATCAAGCTCCCAACTGCAGGTGTGATGTTAGTCTTAAGTTGTCAACTGGACGTTGGTGCCACTCTGAGGCATGTTCATTCTCCCGTGAGGATGACATGAGGTTTTAGGTCTCTTTTGTCATTGGAACCTCTTGTGTACTTCTCCCTGTTCAAGTGTAATGGCTTGTAATGCTGTCTGCTTAAATATGGCACTATTTACTTGGTGTTATCATCAGCAACTTTATGTGGAAGACACAGAAAAATCCGTTGAGTAAATCATTGCCTTGGCTTACACCTTTCAGCTGAAAAAGCTGTGAAAGGGCAGCAATAGAATTTGGCATAACGAAGAGACAGTGTATATAGTGCGTTGGTGGGGTAAAAAAGAAAGGGGAAAGTTATAATCTTAAGATAATTTTAAAATGGACTTTTAAAAGGTAATTTTAAAACAGTGGGAGGGAAATAATGTATTTTCAGCACAAGAGGTGGAACAACACATTGTTACATATGCCATGCCCTGCAGGGGTGGAAGTGGCCTGCCCAAGTTCTATAGATGCATGCATGCCACTTTGTTCTTCAGATAATCACTGTGCTTCAATAGCAGTGTCCTGGTAAATGATGCAAATACGAAAGGGTTGAGGTAATTCTTCAGTTATCCTGTAGTCTAAGGAGTTCTTTTGCAACATTTTTTGAGCGTGTATGGATTTTTCAAGGTTCACTGCCTGTGTAGAAACATCAGGAGAGGGAGGTCTCATCGGTGGTTCTGTAATTAGACCTGTGATATAAAATCCATTTTCTGAACTAGCTTCCAGCAAAACTGTTGAGCATTTAAGCATTTCATTTATGCCAAGGAAATGCAAATACAGGGATATGCAAATGCTGGGTATTAATATTTGGTTTCACTGCAGCTGCAATTTCCAGATATGTGGAAAAGTGACATGTTGAAAAATGAAAGTTTAATTTTGTCTTTTCTAATTTATATGTTTACAGATAGGGAAAACTGGGGCCTATCTGCAGTTCCTCAGTATTTTGTCCCGAATGCTGATCAGACTGACAGAAGTGGATGTTTATGATGAGGAAGAAATCAACAATAGTAAGTTCTTGATATAAAAACATTTGCTTCTGGAGACTGTAGAAAATTATGTTAAACTGAAAAGTAGTTGTCTGTATATTCTATGCCATTCATCTTTGCAATTAATTTACATCGTTGAAATATTTTAAGAAAATTTTTGTGATCTTCAGCTGATATGAGGAATATTATATTATTTTACTCATCATTTAGAGTTTAGCTGCCTTCTCAGTAAGAAAACCACATACCTCTGTTTCTCTTGGGAAGTAATCAGCAGCATTTAGGTATATTAAATGATATCCAGCCATTGGGTTTGAGTTTAGAATTGGAATGAACTTTTGCGTTTAAGTATATAAAAAGAATCAGTGAAATTCTGGCAGATTTGTACCATGAGGAGCAATGTCATATTTTCTGAGTACATGAGACTACATGAGGGAGGAAATCAGTTCCTGCTCTCTGAGAGTTAATTATAGTCCAAACTTCCTTTATTTATAGTATATTACTGCCCTGTGTTTCCAGATGTATTTCTGTACTTAAGGGCTGTATTACACAGAAAAATATGGGTCATATTTTATGGGTTAAGTGTAATTCTGCACCAGGAGCATGCCCACAGTCAGCTGTGGAGTCTCGGGTAGGTGCTACTGCCTGCTGGCTGCCTCCCTCAGACCCTGGCTGGGAGCTGTTCAGTCACTTTTCTGTCGGACCCAGCTCCTGTCTGAGGGCTTTTTGGACAGCACCCAGGAGTCTTCCTGCTTGAGAAACAGGCAGCTACCCCCCAAGGTTTATGGCAAAACTGGTGGAAAAGGTGACCAGTCTGCTAGGGGAGAGGTTTGTGAAAGTAATTCTTTATATTTTAGACAGGATTTTAGAGGTAACTCACAGCTGTGGCATGAAGATAATTTCACTGTCTGACAAATTCCACCTGAGTTTCGTATTTATTTTGGGTGCCAAAAGACAGGGTGTCTCACCTGCTGTAAATAATCCTTTAGCCTGTACTCACAGACATGGAGTTATGGCTCTTTACAACAGCTGCCAGCTGACCTCAAACTCTTTGCTACTGTCCATTTTATTCTTGTCAGACCTTTCATCCTCTTGAAAAGGTAGAAGAGTATTTTGTAAGGACTTGTGTACATCTGGGTTTTTATGTCAGTTAACCTGTTTCAGAAAAAGGCATGATTTCTTTGCACATTATACCAGTACCATTTACTGTTTCCCTCTTACCCTAGGGTGAATTATCTTTGATTGCTCCAGTCTTACCACTAAAAGGGGCATTTTCCTTTAACTCTGCACTGTACTTAATACTGCAATTTCTAAAG
Source organism: Eurypyga helias (assembly GCF_000690775.1). NCBI lineage: Eukaryota > Metazoa > Chordata > Aves > Eurypygiformes > Eurypygidae > Eurypyga > Eurypyga helias. The sequence continues at coordinate 71,700 of NW_010266477.1, forward strand.
TTTTAAAAGGCCTTCTATTCCTCAGTGAGAATAATGTATCTTTCCTTAACTGAGTTCATAAACGTGGCAGTCAGTGGAAAGACTCCAAATGCCTGGATGCAGGTAGATCATCCTTGCCAGATGCCTGACATTCTTTTCATCATCATCCCACCACTGCTCCAGTAAATTGGTAACAAAGGTGTAAAAGCCAGAACTGCATTGAGGTATGAGGTACATTTGTTCAAAGGTGCAGGTCTTGATGCATAATAATATTGCTTCCTCAGAATGATTAAAAAAAAAATGCAGGAATAATAGGCATAACAAACCCATCTATAGCAATATAAAGTGCTTAATTTTTTTTTAATTACATGAATTCTTATTTTTCAATAATATCATAGACATAAAAGAAGAATCTGATCAATACTGCCATCAGCCGGGAGATATGTGGCCAGATTTGGAGACATTTAAGAAGGTGCCCTTTGACTACACTATCCATGACCCGAAATATGAAGATGCAAGTCTGATTTGTTCAAAGCTTCAGACTATAAACAGTGAAGGTTAGAATTTGAAAAATCCAGATTGGTACACAGATATGTATTTATTTGTTTTTAATGTCAGAATCCTGTTAAACTTTTAAGTAGAGTGAAAATATCAGAATTGCACTTGACTGAGTAATAACGATAAAAGATTTGAAGATTACCAGATGGAGCATCAGAGTATGAGCCTTATAAATGTTTATGGAATATTACAAAGGTAGTCTTTCATTAAACAAGCTTCGATTCCACAATAAACTCATGCATTTGAGTGATTTTATGTAGTAGCATTGTCCTACTCTGTAGCAAAGGAGTGACTTAACCGGGTAAAGTTATTTATGTACTTAAAAGTGTTTGGGTTTAGGTGCATATGTCCAGATCTAGATTCCCGGAGTATTGAAGTGTGAATTAGTCTCTGAATTAGCCATTAGGACGTACACAAGCCAATGGGACTGGGTAGGATGTATCCAAGCATGCTCAGGGAGCTGGCCAACATCATGGTGATGCCAGGGTATTTCCAGGATAAAAGTGGACAAACCATGGAGCAGGTTCCCCAGAGAGACTGTGGGAACTCCACTCAGTGATTTTCAAAACTTGATAAGACAAAAGAACCTTAACAACCTGATCTTATGCTGAAAATCTGAGTGAAAGATTTGGCCAGATGACATACCACAAGTCCTTTTCGGCAGAAATTACATCTCATCTTCCTTTTGTCTCCCACAGCAGAGACCCTTATTTTAAATGTGGGTATTCACTAAAGAGCAACATCACTAAATTTGCCAAGTTCATTTCACATAATCTACAATGATGTACATCACAGAATGGCAAATGTCTGTCATAAGACTCTTTTGTACTCTTTATTACTGTTGCAAGCATGCAACCAGTAGTATTCAACCAACTCAACAGCAACAATAATGATATTAATAATCTGTCTTTGCTAACACCTCAGCCTATGTGAAATCTGTACAGAATTATCGTCATAATGAATTTGCAGATACTTCATTTTAGTCCCCTTTTCTGTACGTAACTTTTTATAAAACGTTTTATGCTCAGAATGAATTCCTCGTTTGTACTACATTTATTTAATCCTGCCATTCTTCCTAGAAGGCACCTGCAGTGACAGAAACATCTTGTCAGAAGGGAATACATTCTGGCCTTGAATGTATGTTGTATTTGTTTCTTTTTTAATAGATAAATCAGTGAGCAGGAGGCAGGAGGATACGTATACACGCCGTCAAACAACTAGGATGAGATTGTCCAAGTATGCAGCATATAACACCTACCATCACTGTGAACAGTGTCATCAGTATATGGGTTTCAATCCCAGGTACCAGGTAAACATTTCCAGATAGTACTTTGCAGATTAGCAACTGGAGCAGACACAACCCAAACACAGTTTTGTGTACACTCACTGTATTTGAATTGGCTTAGAAGTTGTATGTATGTATTAAACCGAGCTGATTTACAGATTTTGTTATTTCTTGAGGTTTGCCTGCCTTGACCAGACTGCAGGTTTGGGGACATCAGAGAACTGATCCTTGCCTCATTTACAGTAGCTTATTCAGTGCTGTAATCTGCATTCTTCATGTATACTACCAGATAAAACTACTTTCCCAGTAAAGTTTTCCCACTGGGACTTGCTTACATTTTCACCTGAGTAGCTGTAAAAGGTGCTACTTCCGATACAGGAGTAGTCCAGCATAGAGTAGTCTGTATGTGGCGTACGGACTGTTACTACTCAGAGTAACCCTCCAATTTCTGGCCTGTTTGAATGTCAGGAAGAAGGTATAACAATGCAAATACCGTTTTTAATGTGTCAGTATTCCTGAAAGCTGGGAGTGGCCTGGAAGTATCAGTCTCATCTGCAAGACAAAACTGAAACCATGGTTTATATTCAATATAAAATAATTTATATTATTTTTAGTGCATGCTCTAGCATAGGGGGCATTTCTTAGCACCTCGTGAATCAAGAGGTAAAATCTAATGCAGTACAGTAAGTGACTGTAGCCTGTTTGTAATGTTACAATGTGTCTTAACTACACTGAGACTTTGTAGTTGACTCTAACCACTGGAATTACCTGGTTTTTTTTCCCATCCTCAGCTTTATGAGTCCACTCTGCATGCATTTGCCTTTTCCTATTCTATGCTGGGAGAAGAGATCCAACTGCATTTTATCATTCCAAAGTCAAAAGAGCACCATTTTGTCTTTAGCCAACCAGGAAGACAATTGGAAAGCATGAGGCTACCACTAGTCACAGACAAGGTAGGTGAATAATTGTATTTAGAGAGAGGGACACCACCAGTTTTAAAATCTGTCGAATTAGGATTCTCTACACTTCTGGTCCAGCTCTCAAGAGACATGAAGATGTCCTGATACTGAGCTTGTATTTAAGAAAGGACGGCATGAAGCGAAAGTGTGAAGCCACCAATAAGCTGTTTCTTTTGCTCATTATCAAGGTTGATTCTTTGGTATAAATGCTCTTATCTAAAGCAAAAGGTCTTAGGTTATGGGTTTAAGATGTAAAAGTGAGAATGGTTTCATCAATGAGCCTCAGAGACACAGTTTGTTTATCACAGAATTTACTAAGATGAAGATTTTTTTTTTACTGTAGAGGAAAGCAAAGGATTATTCTGTTTTATTCTTCATAAATGCTCAGTTGCTGTCCTATAAAAATGAGGGTCTCAAAAAACACTTGTCATGGCTTCAAGACTGTCCAGAGAGTCACATCATGCTTGTATAAAACACTTTGTAAGGTCAATCATCTGACAGGCTATGCAAACCTTGATGTTGCCCTTTAGAGTGACTCCTAATATCCATGTCAAAGATGTAGCTCTGCGTTGTTCAGGACACTGCTTGAAGTACTGAAGCAATTTGTGGAATGGTAGTAAGCGGTAGCACTTCTGGAGGAAATAAAATGCTTCCAATAAACAATAATCAATCAATACCACCCTCCAGTTTGGGCTTTATTTCCAGTTCAAGTTTGAAATGGCAGAACCCAGGCAGCAACGGTGAGGGTGAGGCCTCTTGCTTTTCCTCACCCAGTAAACCTGTGCTTGGCTGGGCAGTCAGAACTGTGCACTGGGTCCTTGGGGATTCTTTTCCTGCTGCTGACCTGCTTTGAGGCTTTGCCAAAACCATTTATTCTTCCCTTTCTTATTTTTTTTCTTCACTTGCTCCAATATGGTGCCTGCAATCTTGCTGCAAGCTTGAAAGGTGCTGTGGGATATAAACCTAGAGTATTAAACTATTCTAAAATATTTGTCTTGATCCACTTTAAATTTCCTTCTGTGAATTCCACTGGCATCAAATCCACCATTTTGTGCTTTGGCAGTTTTAAATCTGGACTGTTTAATTGTGAGTACTTTGGGGAGTCTCTATGAAGAGGCACACTTTAATTCTCAGTCCTTAATGACCTGGCTAAAATCAGTTGTCCAGACTGGAACAGGCCTGGATGTCTGTGGAAACAGAGTTTTCAGAAGCTGTACTATCAAACTTGGAGGCACCTAGTGGGTTTCAATACACTCAAGATTGGCTTATAGACCGTCAGAAGAGTTGTACTGCAGTTTTGGAGTGAGATATTTCCTACTATCTTATGCCATATGGACCTAAATCCTTTTCCAGATCTAGCCTCAAGGTCCTTGTGCACTTGGCAGGTCAAGGTTAGCAGTCCTATCCAGTCAACCGCACTCTCACCAGTTGAATAAACTACGTTTCTTTTTCCCAACCCTTACAGGGGTTGCTTATTTTCCTCTTAAGCTGGTTTAAAATGTAGCAGTTTTTCCAGTGTCAGGGCATTCGATTTATTCTCCTGAAGGTCTGGTTCTTTGTTTAGACATCATAGAATCAAAGAATCACAGAATGGTTTGGGTTGGAAGGGACCTTAAAGATCATCCAGTTCCACCCCCCCTGCCATGGGCAGGGCCACCTTCCACTAGACCAGGTTGCTCAAAGCCTCAGCCAGCCTGGCCTTGAACACTTCCAGGGATGGGGCATCCACAGCTTCTCTGGGCAAGCTGTTCCAGTGCTTCACCACCCTCTCCATGAAGACCTTCTTCCTGATATCTGATCTAAACCTCCCCACTTTCAATTTAAACCTGTTACCCCTTGTCCTGTCACTACAGGCCCTTGTAAAAAGTCCCCCCCAGCTTCCTTGTAGCCCCTTCAGGTACTGGAAGGCTGCAATAAGTTCTCCCCAGAGCCTCCTCTTCTCCAGGCTGAACAAGCCCATCCTCCAGCTTAATACAGAAACTCACACTTCTTTTTATTTACAGAGTGAAGATTACATAAAAAGCCCAACTTTTACTCCCACCACTGGTCGTCATGAACATGGACTTTTCAATTTATATCATGCAATGGATGGAGCCAGTCATTTGCATGTTTTAGTTGTCAAGGAATATGAAATGGCCATATATAAGAAGTATTGGCCCAACCACATCATGCTGGTTCTTCCGAGCATTTTCAACAGTGCAGGAGTAGGTAAGTACAACAGAAGTTCTAACAAACACCTAACTTGGGCCCTTTCACTTTACTCATCAGTGACAGGTAGATGTGCACCATGTAGCTACCCCAACTGATCTGCTGAGCTGGATTCTCTTTGAAGACCATGTGACACTGTCAAAGATGCAATTCACTTAATCCAGGTCACTGAAACCAGCCAGATGAATTGCAGCCTAGAAATGTTTACTTTCCTCTGTTGATTTTAAAGGGAGCTGAGGGTGTTAACTCAGGTGGAGTTACCTATTCCTGTTTCCTCATGGAAATACGTTGTGTACTATTTGCATAGGCAGTGATGCACTGATTAAGTGCATCTCTTAGGTAGGTTCTGCTAATACAGAATCTGTGAAATATTCAGCACCTTGCTTTTATTGCTGAAACAACTTACAGACAGCAGTAGTGACAAACATTCAGTGTAGATCGTCAGGGGAAATTGTACCCATGTTATTCAGCTGGTCAATCAGCACCTCCAGATGTTTGCACGAAGAGATGCTAGTGGAGCCAAATAGCTCTCAGGTTAAAAGAATCAGTCACTGAACACTTAAAGCACTAGCAGATCTTTGCCACAGAGGTCAGGCTTCATTTTGTGTGCTTCCCAGTTGTGTCCTGTAAGTCGCTTGGTAAGTGACAAAATAAGTTGGCTCTTGGGGGTGTTAGTGAGTTAAAATCTTTACAGTGATTCATACCCTGGTTTGCAGAAATATTAATTTCAAAAGGCTTCCAAGTGAAAAGCAATTTCTGCCCCTACTTTTAGTCTGACGGTTATGTCCTTGGTTTCAGGTGCTGCCCACTTCCTGATAAAAGAGTTGTCTTATCATAACTTGGAGCTTGAACGAAATCGGCAGGAGGAGCTGGGGATAAAACCCCAGGATATTTGGCCTTTCATTGTCATTTCAGATGACTCCTGTGTTATGTGGAATGCAGTAGAAGTCGATTGTTCAGGAGACAGGAAAAGGTAAGTCAAGTCATATGCTCTTTCAGCTGATCTCTTTTTACCTTTCAATGCATTTCAATTTTGAAATTACCTTTGATATAGTACAACTTTCACCCTGTACTAGCAGAGAATAATATTTGCCTAACGAAGGATATATTTTTCCTAGATATCTGCATTTGCATAGCATGTGGTTTAGTGCCTGTTTCTCATTCCTGTCCCCTGAGGTGCCCTGCAGCCTTTGCTCTATAGCTTGACTCCAGTTCAAGCTAGAGTTACTTGGACTGCAGGTCTCACAGTCCGTAAACAATCTCTGCTACACTAGGCAAGCATGGGCATCCACATGCACTGTTTCACAGGATTTTTTCTAAGGAAGCTAAAAGACATTTCTGTGCAAACTGTGCAACTGATTTCATAGAATCATATCATAGAATAGTTTGGGTTGGAAGGGACCTTAAAGATCATCTGGTTCCAACCCCCATGGTTGTCCCCATGGGCAGGGACACCTTCCACTAGACCAGGTTGCTCAAAGCCTCATCCAGCCTGGCCTTGAACACTTCCAGGGATGGGGCATCCACAGCTTCTCTGGGCAACCTGTTCCAGTGCCTCACCCCCCTCTCCATAAAGAATTTCTCTGGCTCTTTTGTCAGTCCCAGTCTGTATGGCTCCTTTATCAGATCCCAAATCCCCAAAGAAGTATTTTTGTTCTCATTACTTTAGAACATTGTTTATACTAGATATTTATATCTGTTCCCAGAATGTGCTATTCAGAATTTTCAGCAAACCTTCAAAGAGAACTAAACTCAGTGAAAACTGAGATTTGTGGACTCTAGGGGTGGGCTAGGAGGATCTTATAATTTGCACTTAAGTTATAGCACAAAGTCAGCAACCCAGATGAAGTCATCAGATCCAGATGAAGTTTCAGATCTGTCATACCAGTCCCCACCACATAAGCACTAGTTAATTTTAAGTTTTGATTAGAGTGAGAGACAAGAAGTTAAAGTAAGACAACACTGAGTTTATCTACCTGATGCTCGTAACTACTCTTGACTGTTCAGAACAGCTGAATGATATTTTGAATATTGCCTATATACTTTAACATATTTTCGTAATTATTGTAGAGACTATACGTGGACTGAAAGGAATGTGTCCTTGAAGCAAATTCTGCAACACATTGAAGGAACTCCCAATGTTACTCACTATGCCTTAATCGGGATGAGGAAATGGTCCAGTAAAACCAACAGTGCGGAGATTAAGGAACCATTCTCCTTCTGCCACGTGCATGATTTCATTATGCTGAATGTTGATCTGACACAGAACGTGCAGTACAATCAGAACAGGTAAGTGAATCTGTAGCATCTTCCAATAGAGATAATGAACCACATACAGGAAGTTTTACAAGAGCTCTGTTGTTTTTTGGGGAAGGTTTTTAATGGGATGCAGACAGATCTTGTTTTCTTGATGATGCTTCAAATACTTCCCAAATTGGCAGCAGTTGGAAAAAGACATTGATTTCCATCATTCCAAATAAACCAGAAAACTCGCTCAGCAGTGTGCCCTGCAGTATTAATCCCCCAGCTGGCTAGTCCAGCCTTTTGGAAAACACTGTACTCCCCCCGCGCCCGCTCACCTCCACTTCCTTCCAAAGGAAACGGGTGTATGGGTGGATGGTGCGTAACCGAGTCTTGCTCTGACATGGAACTGAGATGTAGCTGGGCTTGTTACCCTGAGTAGCACCACACTTGGGCATGCTGCATGTGTGCTCATCAGGACAACCAGAAGAAAGGAATAAAAGAACCTTGTTAACATCGGTGGCTGTTTGTCACATTCATCTGCCTGAGAAATCCCACTTTTTCCTTTATTGTGCTACATATGATATATCATATTATAATATTGCCATGCACAGTATGACCACAGTTACCAGAACTGTATTCACTATGTGAAATAAGCTGTAGTTTTGGCCCCATTTCTGAGAGACAAACATTTATTACAGCAGAATGGAGTAGATATCACTACAGGTGGGATTCGCTTGCCTTTAGGGCAGTCTTCAGGCACCTCAGAATATGCAAGGTATCCATATGGGGCTGACAGGTATGACACGAAATCTGTGTTTTTTGGTAAGCTAGATGGGATACCCCAGGTAATCTGAAATGACTTGCCTTAGATAACTGAACATCAGTTGCTGAGCTTCTCAGAACTCTTCTATCTCAAGAAGGTGTCTTTTGAAGTCCAAGTTTACTTATAGCTGCAGGGAAGCACTTCTGCTTTCATTATTCTGTGGACAAAATGATGACCTAAATTTCTGTCTGCACCAGCCTGACACTTTAAAAGAGCATTTTAAACTTGCTGTGTGCATCCCCCAGTACGGAACTGTGCTCCCAGCCTGTCTAACTGTGTCACTTTACGAAGCATTATGAAAGGCTAATGAAGAGAATGACAATAAAGCAAAATGATACAAGTACAGGCAGCAGTGTTAAAATGTCAGGGATGCCAGACCACACCACCTATTTCCTGCTTGTGTCTTTAAACCATGTGTGGGTCACCATAATCCTCTGTGGGTGCTGTTCAGCCTGAAGTATTGTGTGATGTTCCCAGCCTGGGCTGGCAAGGAAAAAGGTACGTTTCACGACACAGAGACACTGACAGTCAGGGATACCAAACATCCACGTAATTATTTCTAAGATCAAAGACAAGATTAAAAAAACCTATAACTAAATGCCATGTTTCTCACTGATGTTGTCTGTTGTAGTAATTGCTCAGCTCTTTTAAATCCAAGCCCTGGATGTTAATCCAGCAGTTCTGCAAATTATCCTGCTTGCTGTGTAATTATACATTCAAAACAAAGAACTGAGTTTGAATTTTCCAAAGGCCAGAGTATTTGAGTTTAGTCAGCTTTAGAAGTTTACTATTTATTCTGTTCCATCTTATTTTTAAAATGGGTCAGACTTAGCTCAGGGATGTTTGGCCTCATTCTGCTTAATTTATTTCTAAGTCTCAGCAGTTCTGTTGTGCTAAGAAAAGACTCCTTGTCTTTAAGTAGTTTTTGGCTCTAATGTAAAATGACATTATTTCTGTAGAGGATCGTTGAAAAATTTACTGAATATTTCTATTCTAAGGGAAAAGTGAGTAGTCAGAGACCTCTGTGCATTTGACAAATCAAAAATAGGGCCTCATCCATTTCCTTGGAAGTCAAACAAATGAATTTCTTTGACCTTATTTGGGTTATTAACATGTGTAACTATTTTCTATGACTGCATTATTGTAATAAAAGGCAAAAAAACCATTTTGACTCCCAGGTTTTTCCCCTGGCAATTTACTACCTTTCTCCTTCCATTTTCTGCTGTTTCTGGTCCTTTTGTGGGCTCCCTCCCTCATTGTGATCTTTTTGAAGTCACTCTACCCTACTTTAGTATTACAAAGCTGAAGCCCCTTTCCCTGACTGACAGGCGCTGATGGAGGGTCAGTTTGACACCTGTTTGTTTGACACCTGTCCTTTCTGTGGTGCTGAGTGTTTATACTTGTTAGTATGTGATGAGAAACATTCCTCTGAACTGCTGTGATTTAATTTTTTGCAGATTCACATGTGATGATGTTGACTTCAACTTGCGTGTCCACAGTGCTGGCCTCCTCATCTGTCGGTTCAATCACTTCAGTGTCATGAAAAAGCAAATAGCAGTAGGAGGACAACGGTCCTTCCACATTAAGTCTAAGGTGGGAACCAAGATCTCTGTTTCATTGTTACAAATCTGTTTTCTGGTTTTGTACCCCAATATCACAGTAAGCAGCCTTCCAGTACCTAAAGGAGCCTACGAGGAAGCTGGAGGGGGGCTTTTTACAAGGGCCTGTAGTGGCAGGATAAGGGGTGATGGTTTTAAACTGAAAAAGGGTAGATTTAAATTAGGTATCAGGAAGAAATTCTTCCCGGAGAGGGTGGTGAAGCACTGGAACAGGTTGCCCAGAGAAGCTGTGGATGCCGCATCCCTGGAAGTGTTCAAGGCCAGGCTGGATGAGGCTTTGAGCAACCTGGTCTAGTGGAAGGTGTCCCTGCCCATGGCAGGGGGGTTGGAACTGGATGGTCTTTAAGGTCCCTTCCAACCCTAACCATTCTGTGATTGTATGGTCCCTAGTTGCCAGTAATGTGGCATGTCTGCCACCTGGGGGTCATTTATTTATTTAGTTAGTTAGTTATGAAGTCCATAATATTCTTGGCATAAATGCATCTTTCCTTGTAATTTCCTTAATAATTTTACTTTAAAACTTTTAAAAACACCCGAAGTGTCTCTTTACGATCCAAGTAACCATTCAATATGAGTTTTTTATCTACAGATATTGAATTGCTCGTTTTCATGACTTCATATATAGGAGTACTTTGCGTTCAAAGAAGAAACCTCAAAGGCTCTATAACTAGAAATATATTCTGTGAAACTCTGAAAGTTTTTTGTTAGTAGATGTTTTTGGCTGAATGACATTGCTTCTTTTATGAGTCTTGGCTTTCTAGGATAGAGATATTTTGTACAAGCCAAAATTCAGGTAAATACAACTTGATCGATCAGGATTGACCTGTAACAAAAATATTTTTTCCTCGTAGGTATCTGACACACCAGTGTCAATCTCTCCTGCTCAGTACATTTGTGCTCCTGACAGCAAGCATACCTTCTTGGCAGCACCCGCTCAGTTGCTCCTTGAAAAATACCTCCAGTACCACAGCCATCGCTTCTTCCCTCTCTCACTGAAGAATTATAGCCATCCAGTGCTGTCTGTGGACTGTTACCTTAACTTAGGACCACAGGTACTAAACACAATACTCTTCAAGCAGCTCTAGAAATGTGTAGGCTATGTTTTGGATGAGTTTGTTGATGCATTCCTTAATAATAGTTACACAGCCTTTGAAGAATCAGGTGTAGATCCCCATAATGTTAAAATCAAATTCTTAGTCCCATAGAGATATTATTAGAGTCTTCAAATAAAGTACATGAAGAATAATACCAGAGTTGTCCTAAATGCTAGTACAGTCTGTGAATTATATTAGATTTTGAACTAACACAGAGCACATTTTTCTTTAAGAACTGTTTTCTCAGTCTGCTATAATCTGCCCCTTCCTACAGCAAATTTCTTCCACAAGAGTGGAAGCTAGCCCTTAGAAAGCACTTCAGAATACAAATGGTTTAGCTCACTTTTGACTGATAAGCTGAGGCAGAGAAGCAAATATCAAGGGAACAGTGAGAACAGGAGAAGCTGACATTAGATCTCAGGAGCTGTTGGCTCGCTGATGAGTTTGGATCTAAAGCCAAGGTCATACTTCAACTCAAATGTAGGTCAGATAGCAACATGATCCCTAGGTAGTGGTGTTCAGGGGAGAGAAACTGTTTTTATCTTTTCACCTGACTTGAATACTAAATTAAATTCAGTCTTGCTGGATTTACTGAACTTCTCTACCAAAACAGCTGTGTAACGATCTTCCCATATATGCTGCTCCCAGAGTGTTTTGAACTATATCTTTTAATTTCCCTTCTGGCTGAGCTCTTACAGGTCTATGTTCCCACCCTGTTTGGAAAAGCAAACGCTGTGGAAGGGCGCTGTACTGTTACTGTCTTTCATTGTGTCCTTTCAGCTCTAACCCATCCAGCACACGAAATGAGTTCAGTTTGGTTCTGGAATCATTACTTGAGCTGGAATATGATACCATAGGATTGAAGGAATATGGATAAGTACATTCCCTGCACCAGAGTCTCAGTTGCTGTGGGTCAACCATCCACCACTGATCCTGATTTATGCCAGATGAGGGTCTGCCCCAAATAAGTTGTACAACGGCGCTTTGGAAACAAAGCCTTGTGTGCGAGATTGCTTAATTTAAATTTATAGATCCTGAAAGAGAGCTATAAATATTCCCAGTTCCTAGTGGATTTGGGAAGTAACCATGAAAACAAACTGGATAAGAGGAAACCTCGTGCATTTATGTATATGTACAACTCCACTGACTTGAGTAATCCTATCATAATGTAAATATTAGGCAGTTCTAAAGGGTTCTTTTTGCATCCAACTGCACAGTTAGTGTATTTATTCATGAGTAGGTAAACTGCTGGGCAGGTCACAGCATTATGGTTGTGGGAGGTATTGTTACTGCACCTTTCAAACCCTATCATAGCTGAACCTTGTCATAATAGTAGAAATGAATAGTAATGACTAATGCATAGGTATGAATAGTGCTTTAATGTAGATTTTTAGTAAGCAGAGGGATGTTTGGGAAGGAAATACAAAGATCACAATATTGGAGATGGGAAGCAAGTCTGAATTTGAATCAGGTGCAAATACTGAAAGCTTGATATCAAGCCTTAGCTTTTTATAGAAGTTTGAAAAATGTTAATTTTTTTTCCCTTTTCCAATCAGATTGCAGTTTGCTACGTGAGTTCTCGGCCTCACTCTCTGAATATCAGTTCTTCTGGTTTGACATTCAGTGGTCTTCTCCTGTATCTCTGTGACTCCTTTGTTGTAGCTAGCTTTTTGAAGAAGTTTCATTTTCTTAAAGGTGAGCTGCAATGATTTTATTACAGGGAATTATATGACCCAGTCTCTGGGAACCTGGGGAAAAATGTATTTTATAAAATACACTTGCATATATGTGCATGTATTTGTATTTGACTCTATACGTCCCACCCATCTTTGATGCTTGATCATGGTGGCTTTATACTGGAGTAAACTGGTATATAACTGGTAGATTTCTGAGTGGGGAGGATGTTGGATCTATGTCATCATGCCTAGTGTGTATGCATAACTCCTTACTATATGTTTGGAAACTGAGTATCTAAGGTTTATGTATGAAGCATTTAGCTATTGTCCTCTTGCAGGTTTTCTAATTTTTGACTGAAAATGGATGATGGACAAGCTTCCATAAAAATCCATTTATCATCCTTGGAAATAGAAACTGGCTTGTTTAAAATGTATTCCTAATAACCAGTTTCTCCATGTAGTCCTGATGGTGGATAGCAGTGGGGACAAATAACTTCCAGCTGTATTGAGGGCAGTCACACTGCAATAAGCACTGGAACAGGTTGCCCAGAGAAGCTGTGGATGCCCCATCCCTGGAAGTGTTCAAGGCCAGGCTGGATGAGGCTTTGAGCAACCTGGTCTAGTGGAAGGTGTCCCTGCCCATGGCAGGGGGGTTGGAACTAGATGGTCTTTAAGGTCCCTTCCAACCCAAACCATTCTGTGATTCTATGATTCTGTGAAACTTCTTTCGAATTGTTCTGCTACCGCCTTAGGCATCTTGCGCTCTGGGGATTTGTTCACTCACACCAGTAACTGTCACTGGAGGAAGAACACTGTGGCATGTGCCTTCTTGAAACAGGCAGAGTTGTTATGAACTGCTGTGTTCTTTGTTCCAGTTAATGCAGTTTCCCGTAGGTGTCTGCAGCAAGGTGCAAATTGGGGTACACAGTGCTTTTCCCACGTGACTGAAGCCACGTGAGTGACTGTCTGTGCTTGTGCTGGAGCAGTGCCTGCTTTTTAATCAGCCTGTAGTTTCTCTCACAAGGCTATCAGCGTAACTGCAAATGAAAGTAGTGCTTTTGTACTGCATTTTTTGAGTCACCACAGACTCTCAGTCAAGTTCATTTTGCCTAAACCAGACAATTTTTATAGTGTGTAGCACAAAGTGTATGTGATTTCGGACTTCTCCGTCTCCCTTGGCAGTCTACTTGGTTTTCTAACTTGTCACATGAGCATTAAACGCCACATGGCTGTCTGTCTTGTTTCCTTTTATTAATGTTCTCAGGGTTGGGGTTTTTTTTGTCTTGGGTATTTCAACTTATCTCACCATCTCTCATTCAGATTATTGAATGCTGGCAAGGTAATTATTTCCTCTTAATTGAGCACTTTTCTCAGAAGCCAGGAAATCATGCCTGCAAGTTAAACGGGTATCAGCGTGCCAGTCAACACAGTTGATACTGTTTACGAAAACATGATATTTCTTACTTTGGCATTCTGGTACAGACCAGATTCTTCTTTGCCAACATGTTACTCTACCATTCCAAAAAGCACTGAAGTCTGTGATTACTTTTAAGGACATGTTTCGACCATTTCTGGTCAGAAAGCACAAAGACCTCAGTCAGCCGTCATGGTGATTGACTTGCAGTGTGTTTGGCTGGGTGAGGGTCTCACTCGACAAGGTGATGATCAGCAGGGCTAAAACAGTAATGGATGTCGGGCTTTATGTTGTCTTCTGCCAGGACCTGTCATCACCTTCTTACACCTGACCATTTTACCCATCCTTACCCTCAAGAGTAGGGAAGGCATGGTTAGTCCTGGTCACTAGATGAATATTAGATACCTGAAGTCACACAAGAAGATGCTGATAAACAGGGAGCTGAACATAGCTCTCCTCCGTCCTATGTGAGTGTCTTAGTTTTCTCCCAAGTCCAGGTGTAACTCTTGTTGTGACAGTGGTGGAGTTCTACATGCTGAAGTGGTGGTGGGAGCTGGGTGACCTGAGAACAAAGGGGGTGATACTCACCATGGGTTTCTTTTCAACTGTTTGCTTAGGTGCCACCCTGTGTGTGATCTGTCAAGATCGCAATTCTCTTCGCCAGACTGTTGTCCGGCTAGAGCTGGAAGATGAATGGCAGTTCCGACTGCGGGATGAATTCCAGACTGCCAACGCAAAAGAGGACAGACCGCTTTTTTTCCTGACTGGACGACATATTTAACTGAAAAGAGACACATTTCCTGAACGCTGCAAGAGACTAATTGCCACCATCTCATGAAATGACTTTTGAGAGGCTCTGCTTTCTGGACAGAAACAGGGCTTTTTCCCATTGTTTATTAGAATGAGATCTAATCAGACAATTTACGCTCATATTTCCAAACATTGAAATGACTTTTCTAATTTAATTGTCTAATGGAAGTCATTCCTTATTCCTGGAAGAGACGCAAAAACTTACTATTCTGCATGGCGGAAATAATTTTGGATCGGAAGGGAGGTCAATGAGTGCACTTCTTCTATGGCAAAAAAGACCACATGCAAGTTCATAAGCAAGGGGTTTAGAAGACTTTTTGTACATTCTAGAAATAGGAAATGTAAATTGAGGAGCAGATGATGTTTTACAATTCTTATTTATCTAACAGTTGGCACAAGGCAACAGGAGTTGTTAGACCTTTGTAGTATGCTGCTGTTGATTGATCCAGGTAGGCTTTTTATATGAAGATTTGTAAAGTGTATTTCTTTAATAGCGGGAACTCAGTTGGAGCCTTAATTTTTGGAACAGGTGCCATACTCTGGATAGTTTGTGATACAGAACTCTTGGGATAGAAGCATAATTATATGTCTGCTTTTATTACCATAAGGAAGAGTGTCAAGAAAGTAGATTTTAAAAGGAGTTCTGAACATTTAAACTTGCAACTGAAATTACCTTGAGTAACTGAAGAGGTCAGATAGTGAGACTGACCTGCAAGTGACTTATTACACCTAGAACAATGGTGTTTTCTGATTAAATTGTTGCACTGGCTGCAGACTTCAAGCAGGGCCCAGTGCACTCAGTACAGCAGATGAGACTGTTCTGAAACACTCCCAATACACTTTATGGGGATATTTTCTTGCCAAGGTGCTTCAAAGGAGTAAGAAAATGGACACTACATCTCTGAAGAATCCAGGTGAAAATCTAAAACCATGTTCTAGAATGGCACCAGGCATCACAGTATTTTGTATGCTCTAAATGTGAAGTCAGTGATCACACTCTTTGTCTAGTTTTTTGGAAATACCCTTCAAGTTGCAAACTTCCTGTTTGTCTTTATATAATCGTTGTTAACACCACTCCATCCAGGTGCAGGAAGGATGAGTATAGGCGTTCTCAGAAGACATCGAATATTTGGGCAGTCCTTTCTTGTTGGATACGCCAGTGGGAGGATCATTGATTTTATACTGATGAAATGTCATTGGGTTGCTGAGTCCATTACAGTACTGGCCTCAAAATGCAGACATCAGCATGACTATGCCAAAGAGCTAATTTAGGTTCATTTATTGAGGAAAAAATAAGTTCTGTAAGTTTGAAAGACTTATATCACTGTTTACAAGATAACTGCTAGAAATCAGTGTGTTTCTACATCTCATTGTCCTTGTTTCAGGGTGAGAACTCACTTTAAGTTTTGGGAAGGAAGGTGAGCATTGTCCTGTGTAAATAGTATTACCTGTTCAGTTTTCACCAGTTGATTAGTTAATTTAAACTTTTTAAAAGAAGTGTGACATTCATGTCTCATCCATCCTTTATAAATAAAGTTCCTGCTGCATGGACATCTGTCTTGGTGATGTACAAGACTGTCAAGTGTGCTTTTTAGGGGCAAAAGAAAAGGGTTGGCTGAAAGGAGTTAATACAATTAAGGGATGCCCTGAATGGATCACGAGAAAGTACAGTACTGCTTAATGCTCTAAAGCATAACACAGCCTCAAAGGTATGAGAGTTTTTACAAGACCTCAAGACTAAAGAAAGTGGGTTGAAATCTCCCTTCCTGTAACCAGATATTTAAACAACCTGTACCAAGTGTCTGTTCACTTTTCCTCTGGTTTAGTTCTGAGATTGGCTTTGCACGACTTTAGACATGCATTTTCTCCAAGAAGCTGAAAAAAGTTTTAATTTATATCCTAAGAAATAAAAATAAATCGCATCCTTTCTTAACATACTCATTTGCCAAAAGATCTTCAGAACTTTGACAAAATGCAGCTGCTAGTGGGCTGAAACCATCATATTCCTAACTTGTTTCACCGTCAACCTTTTGCTCCATGAGTACCTACCTACTACATCCTGTCTACAGGGTAGGAGTCTTGGAACCTGGCCACACCACACGTGTCTATCGTGTGACCAGGGGCAATCGCTCTCCATCACATAATACATGCGTAAGCAATTGTAGATGGTGAAACCTGTTTGCACAGCCCGTTGTCTGATGGAGCACATCTTGTTCTAAGACCAGACACGCACTTCCTGTGTGATCAAAATGCAGTTACTTCCCATCATGCAATCAGCTATGCACCCAATGTGGTAGAAAAATACGGCATTTTCTTCACAAGATGCCAAAAAAAGTAATGGTGGATGAGCCAGGGAGAGCTCTCCAGAGCTCCATCTAAGTTTCTTTATCCCTGACCCATCTTACAATCTAAGCTCCCCTTAGTAAGCTTTGAGGGAGAGGGACAGTGTAGGGTTTGTATCCAGCTGGGACTCTGAGGTGATACAGTAATACAGACAAATAATAATGATAAATAAAAGCAAATCTGGGTGGGTAGGACTGGCATCCTGTGCTGCAACTCCTTTGTGCTGTAGTTGTTTACCATAAGCACGTGTGTAGGGCTGGGAACCCAGCTCCCAAGTGCACTCTTCTCTTGGCTTGCCTTTTGTGGGAGGGAATTACTGGCTTTCAGTCCCAGTGACCCCAGGGAGAAAACGTGGCCCAAGCCCTTTAGGTACACAAATCTTTCAGGTATTTCCTTTCTGATTTTGGATGTGGCAAGAAGATAGAGCTCTCCATCACGTGAGTTGCCTTGATAATGTAGTAGCAAACAAAATAAAAGGCATTGCCTGCATGATCTACAGACTTTTTACAACCTCTGCCACCTTCTCTAGTGCCTTCCATGCTTGCTGGTTTCGTCACCCGCTATTATCACCTGCAGATGGTATCGTTAGCTTGTTGTGTGTTTTGTGTCGGAGGGTGAAGTGTTGTATGATTCAGCTTCTGCAATAGACAGTATCCAAATATAGAGAAGGTTACTGGGAAGGTGACATTATTTTCCTTCTTTCCATCTTCGCTCCATTACTGAAGCACTCTTCACAACCACGTAAGCACTGAGTTCTGGTATCTAATCAGCTGGGAGTTACAGGTGATTTGAACACTAGAGGAGGTAAGGGATTTCATCCTCCCTCAGCAAGTGCCCCCCATTGTGGTGACAGGGAATGTACAGGTCTCAACTCCCACTCTGCATCTAAAACCAGATGCTAAATATTGCTTGAGAGGGGGCTGATTTTCAAAGGCTGGATCTGTGACGCTCTGTGGTGAAATGTGCCACTCACACATAGAATCATAGAAACTTTTAGGTTGAAAAAGACCTTTAAGATCCCCAAGTCCAACCATTAACCTAACACTGCTAATACCACCACTAAACCGTGTCTCTTAAGCACCTGTCCCCATCCCCTCCAGGGATGGTGACTCAATCACTTCCCTGGGAAGCCCTTTCCAATGCCTGACAACCCTTTCAGTGAAGAGGCTGTACCTCATATCCAACCTAAACCTCTCCTGGGGCAACTTGAGGCTGTTTCCTCTTCTCTTATTACTTGTCACTTGGGAGAAGAGCTTTACAGGGTGGAAAATGGAGAACAAGGGAAGTGAGGGCTGCGAATGGAGGCAGCAGCATGGACGAAGCAGGGGGCAAGTAGGGCTCCTGGCTATGGTAGGAAGTGTTTGTTGGGTAATGAGGACCCTGGGCAGGGGATGTGGCAGTGTGAAGGAATCAGGATTTCCATGTAGGGGGAATTCAGGTGGGTGGTGTAAGCACCCAGCTCAACAGGTCCCAGCCATCTGCAGCGGGCTGCTGGGCTGGGCTGGCTGCGGGGATTGGCAGGGGATCCCAAGGCATCACTCCTTCCTGGGGTCTGTTCCCCAGCCACTGCCACAGCGCCTGTAGCAGGGGTGACCATGCCAGAGCTGTTTCTCATACATCCTCTGCCTGTTGAGCATCTTCCACCCCTCATCCCTCCTCCAGTCTTCACCTGAAGAAATACTCAGTGGTTCCAGTCATTTGCAAATGCTTTATAACATTTCCAGCCCTGTTTTGACAGCCCCCAAAATAACCACTGAGGTTGTGGAGGACACGTCTCCGGGAGTGTTGAGGCCATGGTCCAATTGCTGGTGTTGCCTGTTGCTGACATATTATTTGGTAAGGGAGTGATGGGGGGTTGGATATAACAGCGAGACTCCTGCTCAGTGAGAAAAAGTCATTTGGAATCAACTGCCATGATTGTAAGAAAGGCTGCATAAAGCTGCTGTGTGGTTTTGATTAAAAACCTCAAGAACATGGAAACGTTTTATTTAGATTTACGTGGTAATATAAACAGAAGGAAATTTCTTCACACTTTTTACACAGCCAATGTGTTGATTGTGCACTTAAACTCTGAGCATACTAAGGAGCATTATTCCAGCAGTGTGTGCTGAGGTGGTACAGAAAATATTGAGTGGCACCGTTAGCTGCAATTCAACAAATTGCTTTATACTTAGAGACAACAGGATTGATAGGAAAGTGAGTTTTCACTTGTTACTACCTATAGGGACCAGTAACAGTGTGGAGAACAGTTACTGTCTCACTGGGTATTGTGGTAACCACTGGATAATTCTGCATCTTACGATACTGTGGCGGAACGTGCTTCAGCAAACACATAGAACCTGGTTTTTTGCTGATAGTGTGATTTCTTTCTATTCTAACTTAACTTATTCTTCTCACAGTGTTGATTTTCCAGCTATAAATCTCATAGACCTGTCCCAGACAAGATGGTACCTGTGCTGGAGCAGGTTGGCAGCACCACGTACCAGTCTGAAATGCCCCACGAGGCTCATTTTTGGGATGAACATGCAGCACCTTGATTCTCACCTCTGCAGGAGATGCAAAACAGGAGAGTTGTGTAAGGTAGATTTTATACTTGTTTTCTTAATATAGCCCCATTTTAGGCACCAAGGTGCTATAAATTGCCATGGGTGTTTATGAGACAAAAGCAAAAGAAAAGAGAGAAGAGCAGTTCCAAACGCTTTGTCCACGACAACTCAGTAATGTGAAAAGGCTGGAGAAAGTTAAACTATTTCAGGAGAGTGACGCTGTCCCAGTACAGCAGAGCTGTGATTGTATTTAAAAATAAATTAATCTTTAAGTTGAACAATTATTCTGTTAAAAATAAGATGACATAATCTTATGAGTTCAGCAAAATAAAGTTCACACAAAGGTTACTGTGAGTTAATATTACTATATTTAAATCCTCTGGGATGATTACAAACGAAGTTTTTCCTTCTCATGATACAGCACTTACAAACACTCTTTATAAAAAGAAGTTGGCTCCTGTTTATCCTGTGTCAGCACGCGCTGAAATCATCAGGCAGTGTTTAAAACTGACGTCAAGATTTCTGTTTGCACTGCATCATTGTCCAATGAAACCCGTTGCTACAGGATCTCACAGTGGCTACGGCTGAGCGGGAGTCCAAAAAACATTGTGAAGCTTGTGCGGGCTGTGAGTCTGAGAATATCTTCGGTCAATGTTGTGTCAGCCCCCACATTCCATGTGTGCCTCTGGTTGGAAACACCGAGTAGGGAAGCAGCAGTAAGGTCGTGAAGTCCTGAGAGTGGGGAAATGGGAAGGGAGTAAGGGAAAAGCAGCTGCTGGGGCAGTGGGGAAGCACTGGGAAGGAGGAAAAGAGTCAGTGGGCTGGCTGTGTGGGCATGGCAGCAGAGGAGGTGGACCAGGTGGTGGGAATGGCAACCTCGGGAAAAGGCTGGGAACCACTGTCCTAATTTATGGAAATTTTGGAGAAAGTTCTTTTTTACATCTGGTTATTATTCCATTTCTGGATATCTGGGTCAGAAGCGTTTGGTGACGGTCAGCCTTGGACATAGGATACCAGACGATCAGGTGCGTTGATGTAGGAACAGCAGTTGTTGAGTTCATCTACGCACGGAAGAAATGCTCCTACTTGTTCGTGCTTCCTGGTGAAGGCAGAAAGGTCCTGAAGCTGGAGGGGGCAGAGTATGAGAAAAGCTTCAGAAGTACGGCGTGCTGGGAAAGATGCACTGCCACTTCTTGGAGAATTTTATAAATAAACATTACGCGGCATATTACAATGATTTAAACAGTATTTCTGATAGATTGTTATACTTACTCATCACAGCTTGAAAGCAAATTTAACAGAAGGGTGGGACGGTGGAAAATTACTCCACCAAACAGTGGTTCCTACCTTTTAAGCTTAGTGAATAGACCCTTCAGCAGAAGCAGGA